>NW_019268574.1:562632-579765 GCF_002738365.1 Cucurbita moschata
TTTTTTTTTTTTTTTTTTTTTTTTTTTTTTTTTTTTTTTTTTTTTTTTTTCATTCCTCTTTATATTCAAATGTCTTATTCTCCCTTTTTGAATAATCTTTTAATTAATTTTATTTAAACATAATATTACAATTTTAAATAACTATTTTATTTTTTATTTCAATAAAATTATTCTCCAACAAAAGAAATTTTTTTTAAATTTCTAAGTAATTTTATTTAAAGCAATAAATAATCAGTTTATTAAACACGTTTGTTAAAAAATTTGTTGCTCGAGAGATTTGAACTCTAATAGGGAAAAACTTCATGTACTTGACAAGCACACATCTTAACCACTCAACCAAAGAAATAACTTTTGATGGATGATTAGTGGATCGTGGATAGATGATCGATGACAGGAGCGTGCAAGAGTTCGCAGCTGGGAGTGCTGTTAGATCTATATTATTGTCCTTGTTTCATATTTTAATGTCGTTTCATAACTAAAATGATCAAAATGCTCCTATAATTACGTTCCACTGGTTTATGACCAAGTGACCTCTAAATGACATGAAATTTAATAAGGAACTGCCTAAAAAAAACTATCAAAATTTCAAAATCAATAGAATATGGGAAAGACTTAAACCAAAATTTGGGGGATAAATGAGCAAACTATCCCTATAATTGTTATGAGTTGATTAAAGATTCTAAAGGACTCCATCAGATAAAAAAAAAAGAATAAAAAACTTTATATGAGACTCATTTATGACCTCAAAGATAATTATGTGAGGCTCACTTGAGTGTTAGAACATGTTTGGGGTATGAACCAAGAGGAAATGACGAAATTACCCCTTAAAATCCTTTACAAGATGTTTAGGGAGCGATCAGATTTATTAATACCAAGTGACAAGATGCTTAGGAAGATTTATGCATGTGAAAAAAATTTATATGACTCATATGGATTTTAAAGCATACGTGTTACGAAATTTTTTTTTGTTGTGCCCCAAGACTTAACAAAGAAATCTTAGAACTAGAAACCGAGATACCTAAAAAACCTCCAGATATGCAATGAAACACATGAAGTCTTGGGCATAGGTACACAGACTATGTCGCGGAGAACGCATGAAGACCTAAACATAGGTATGTAGATTGTATCATACGGAATACATGAAGTCCTTGACATAGGTATGCAGATTGTATCATAGGAAAAACATGAAACCCTAAATGTAAGTATTAGACTATGTCGCAAGGAACATACGAAGCTTCGGGTATAGGTCAAGATTGAGTTGTTCATTGACCATAGGACCAACGGGTCTCCCAAGTGAGTGTTTGAATGACAAGAACCAAGTTCTTTGATACAAAATCATGCACCAAAGGGGGGTTATGTATAAAACGTTAAAAGAAGTAAGCAAGTCATCTTCAAGGAGTGGAAAATTGGGAGTTAAGACTAAATTAAATATTTAAGATATTCCAACATTAGTATCAACGTGATATATCAATTTCAACAAAGAGTATGAGCCATGAATTCACTTGAAGTATGGATAGCACGATAAAATAGAGGTGAAATAGATCGACCCATATATACGCAAGCTACTAAGCCAAAACTTCAAACACCTTGCCATTTTTTATGGAATATGTTAATTTTGATCGTCAAGATGAAACAATGCGTAGTCAGTCTAGATTGATACAAAGGCACCAAATTGTAAAATTACTTGATTTAGTGATATGATTTAGAAGGTTTGTTCATATGTTCTAAGTTTAACTTAGTATGTTTCGGATGAGACGACAAGTTAACCCCACATTTCATCTGACATTGTAGATTGAACTGAACAGAGATATAAGAATAGGTTGACCATCATCCCTCTCCGTAGTGCATAATGTATGTCAAATATCCATGTTTTGCAAATACTTGACTAACCGGAGGCAAAATAAAAAAATCTCATAATAACAACTAACCCACCATCAACTTCACACTTTTAAGGAAAAGAAAATGGGATTACCAAGCATATCTACATCGAACTTGTCGCCTCCACCATCGAAGCATGAGCAATTTCCTTCACTAGATCGTCGGCGATTGCAAAAAATCTAGCTATTTCCAACGAGATTTGAATTTTAAATTTTTTATTTTTTTACAAACTACGTGGAGGTACTGCGAGAAAGTTGGCAGCAAATGCAAGAAGTTGGACGTGACGAAGTTACAACTTAGCTGTAAATAGTATGTACTAGATTTTTTGAGGTTGGAAGTGTAAATTATACTGTATTAATAATCGAAGAAGACATAGCAAAATTCATTTACCTCCATTTACTCGAAGTGTAAATTCTTTCATCACAAAGCAAAATTTAGATAGTAGTTAATTTCACAAGGAGAAAAGATTATTACATAATTAGTGTCTTTCTTTTTTGTGAATATTTTTAACTACTAATCGAGTCTTAAAACTCCTGCCATCTGGTTCAGTCTTGATTCTGGACACTACTTGTTCAACAGAGCTCTCTTTCTTATGGATAACTCAATCAACACCCACGTATTATTCTTTTCAAGTGAACTCATCTCATCATTCATACTCTCACTTGGTTGAACCCTCCACCTATAGAGGCTCATCAATGAACTATGGTTCTCTTTAGTTAGTCAGCAACAAGTAGTGTAATGAATGTGAATATCTATTAGATGTTCTAATAGTCGTAGATGATCTCCTTAACACCTACTTAGGTACGAATTTTTTAACAGTAATCTTAGGAGTTTCTTTAGATTCTATAGTGATATTACTTGGTAAATTTTTCTGCAACTCGATCTTAACTCCCACTTGATTCGTAGTCTTTAGGCTTCTTTTTTCCTTGTATATGACATTTGTATATGACATTTCCATCCAAAGTTATGTCACAGTGTCTCAGAATTTCTCTGTTCCTATCATCCCAAAATTTATACCCGAATAGGTCAGAACAATTGCTTATGAAGTAGTACTTCACAACCTTAACATCAAGTTTGTCTCTCTTCTCTGGATCAACATTTCCATACATAGTGTAACTAAAAGTTCTCGAGTGAGAGTACTTTAATTCATTTTGTGTCCATAACTCTTCTCGTTATTCGAACCCCAAGGGTATTAACGACCCTCTATTGATCAAGTAGGCTGTTATTTCACAACATCAACCCATAATTCTTTTGTAAGCTAGAATAAATTCTCCTTCTCCTTGCTCGCTCATTCAATGTTCTTTTCATCCTTTCAACAACACCATTTTATCTTGTCTTACTAGGAATTCCCATCATTCATCCAATTCCCTCCTCTACAAAAAAAAAAAAAAAAAAAGTTTCAAATTCTAATTTGTTGTACTTTTCTCCCCCATCTAACATCAAACATTTGATCTTCCAATCGACATGATTTTCAACTTTAGGTTTCCACTTCTGGAAAGTGGCAAACACATCTGATTTTTGTTTCAGGAAATAAACCAATACTTTCTTGCTAAAATCATCCATGAAGGTGAGGTAAAACTTGGATTCACCAAGTAATGGAACTCGAGATGGTTTCTAAACATCTATATGGACCAATTCCAACCGTACTTCCTTCGACTCTTTAGAAGTATTTGTGAAGCTAACTTGTTTCTGCTTGCCCATAACACATCTCTCACAAAGACCCATATCAACATATTTTAGGCCTTCTAAAACTCCTAGGAGCCGAGAAAATTTATGAGAACTTATGAGACCGTGAGCAGTGTGAACAGATCAATTTGAAGAGTCACTATTGTGTGTAGAATAAAACCCACCTTTACCGAGGATAAAGGACTACATAAATAGTTGATTTGAAGAGTTATTAGTATGTGTGGATTAAAACCATCTTGAGAGAGGACGAGAGACTACATAAGTTGATGACAAAAGTAACTGCTACTTTGTGTAGAATGAAACCAACATTGAGAAGGGATGAGAGACTACATTAGTAGGCAACAAGAGGAACTATTACTATATGTAGAAAATAACTACGCCTTTAAAGAGATTAAAGGACTACATAAATAGATAACATGAGGAACCATTACTGTGTATAGAATATAACCCGCATGTGGAGAGGTTGAGGGACTAAGTAGATTACATGAGGAACCAATATTGTGTGTAGAATAAACCCACTTTGAGAGAGGACGAAGGACTATAAAAGTAGATAACATGAGGGATCAGGAAAAATTCCTGAACTATGCCCGACTTCTTAGAGCCCAAAGAGAAGCTCAGGATAACTTACTAGGTTAAGGATGCAATGAGAGCATACAAGTAGGTTGTTTACTAAGTACTTTTATACTCATGCTTTCCCTTTTCTGTGTTCGGTGATCACATGTTACCAATCGATGTGGTTTATGATTTCTGAATTTTGTGTATTAGGTGATTGATAGAAATATCTTCCTAATAAATATTTTCATACTTTAGGTGATCGATAGGAATATCTCCATGGCAAAACATGCATGAGTGAACCAAGTTAAGAATAGGATGCTAGAACTAGGGCAATTTGCGCATTGACCGAGGTCAATACATTTTCTTTAGACTGAGCACCCTAGGATCGTGAGCAGCGATTAGAGGACTAGACTTGAGGACTGGTTTAACCCCTATCAGCTAACCCTGAGCGACTTAGAAATGCGAGATGAAATCTAACCACCTATAAGCCTTAAGAACCTAGTAAATCTCCACGACACTCAAAGAAAAATTTATGATAACTTATGAGGCCGCTAGCCGTGTGAACAAATCTATTTGAGGAGTCACTATTGTGTATAAATGAAACTCACCTTGGAACGAGGGACTACATTAATAGTTGACTTGAAGAGTCACTATTGTATGTAGATTAAACATATCTTGAGACGGGACGAGAGACTCAATAAGTAGATGACATAAGTAACTGCTATTGTGTGTAAAACAAAACTCACCTTAAGAGAAAACGAGGAACTACATAAGTAGGCAACACAAGGAACTACTACCGTGTGTAGAATATAACCCACTTTAAGAAAGGTCGAGGGACTACATAAGTGGATAACATGAAGAACCACTACTGCGTGCTGAATATAACCCGTCTTGAGAGATCGAGGGGCAACATAAGTAGATTACATGAGGAACTACTATTGTATGTAGAATAAGGCCACCTTAAAAGGAAACGAGGGACTCCATAAATAGATAACATGAGGTGTAACGACCCGAAATTTTGTACTTAATTTAAGGTCGTCACTGTATAAGTATCATGAATATTGAATGCAAAAATACTTTACATCACCTTAATCTTAAAACACAAACATGGACTTGCGTGTTTTGAAATCACCTTTAAAACGACACAATAAAAGACTAAAATAAAATAAATAGACGTTTAACTTAAAGCATCCTATTCTAGCCTAAGTCTAAAAATAAATAAATGTGACTACCCTATGCATGTGTCATGGTCTCAAATTGCGATTTCATCGTCAACCGTAGCACGTGGCTTGAGTATTTAAAGAAATACTCAATAAGTGACCCCACTATTGGGGGTTAAATGCAAGAACATTCGAATGCAATGATGAGACCTATCATATCAGTCTATTTTCCTATGGCACTATCCTAACGGCAGCTTGGATGTGTATCATATACTCTACACACAGCCCATACGTGCGAGTATAGACTCACCAGTCAGTTCGCACACCGCTGGGCCCCTTTCCTTGTCGGACGAGCATGCTCTGGTAGCTCTTTGTGCTGGACACCCGTTAGAATTAGTAACTGTCACAGCAGCATTATGTAAAACATAATGATAGTTCTCCTGCCTATTGGTGTACGCGTCCATATTATGGTGAAGGAATAGGGGTATCTCCCATGCATGAACACATAATAATGCATGAGGTCCCAATATTTTTTCGTTTTCATTATTATTTAATACAACCCCGCTAGCATTTCATACATATCATATCGTTTTTCATACCATTTCACATATCGTTTATCATATCATTTATCATATCTTTCATGCATACGCTGGAGTTGTATTTCATGCTAGTTCGTCGTTTTGCATGTCAATCATATCATATCATTCAAATTACATAAATGTATCATATCATAACGTTCCATGCTTCCACATAACAATTTTCATCATATTCATATCATACCGTAATATAACGCATCACGGTATATCATATCATAAACATGTCAATTTATCACATACTTCGTACCATAACATATTTCATATCATATCACAAAATATAAATATATATATATATATATATAACTTCATCATTCACATGTCGTATCATAATCATATCATATCGTAAAAACTTCGTGCTCATATCATTCCCTAACTTATCATAGCCTTAACATTCTTATACATATCACAGGATAAAAAAATACGGTTAGGTTATGGGTAGGGTCCTTAGCTCCTTCAACTCCCATTTTAGCGGTTCATGATCCATCCTACCCAAACATCCATTCTAATCCTTCTATTCCTTCGTCGTCTCCTCCGCCTTCTATTCCTTCTCCAAATTCATCCGTTCCAGATTCACCAGATTCACCCATTAAATCTAATCTTATCCCACCTGATACATCAGTTCCACTCTGACATTCTACTCTTACCAAACAACCTCCAGCTTATTATAATGATTATGAGATGTCTTCTGGAGCCAATCATTTAACCTCTAGCTCAAGTCCCAACACTCACCAGGTATCTCCTTCATCATTACCTTTCATTCACTCGTTTTTTTCCTACTCAATGTGCTTTTCTAGCTCTTATTACAGCCCAGACAGAACCTAAAACCTATGATGAGGCAGTTGGCAACCCATTATGGCAGTAGGCTATGAATGATGAAATTGCAGCTTTGGAATGTAATCAATACTTGGTCACTCGTTCCTCTACCACCTTGCCATAAAGCTATTGGTTGTCGTTGGGTGTACAAGATTAAACACAACTCTTGGTTCTATTGAACGTTATAAAGCTCGACTGGTAGCAAAGGGATACATTCAAGTTGAAGGTGTTGATTACAAAGAGATTTTCTCCTATAGCGAAATTTACTACACTTCGTTGCTTACTCACTATTGTCGCTGCTCGAAAATGGTTCACTCATCAGTTGGATGTTCAAAATGCCTTTCTCCATAGTAATCTAGACGAGGAAGTCTATATGTCTTTACCACTAGGTATTTGCCGACAGGGGAAGAATATAGTATGCCGGCTTCATAAATCTGTTTATGGTTTAAAACAGGCTTCTCGCAATTGGTTCTCCATATTCTCTACCACTATACAAAATGCAGACTACACTCAGTCCAAAGCAGATTACTCTTTATTTACTAAGAGTAAAAGTACTTCTTTCACTGCAGCTCTTATCTATGTTGATGATATTCTGTTGACAGGCAATGATTTCGAAGAAATTCAACATCTCAAGACTAGTTTACTCGAGAAATTCTTTATCAAAGATTTAGGGAATTTGAAATATTTCCTAAGTATTGAATTTTCTAGGTCTAGAAAAGGAACTTTTATGTCTCAAAGGAAGTATGCTCTAGACATTCTTCAAGACACAAGTCTTACGAGAGCATGTCCAGAAAAATTTCCTATGGAGCAAAATCTAAAACTTTCTTCAACCGGAGGAGAAAAGTTGAATGATCCAAGTAAATATAGACAGTTGGTTGGCAGATTAATATATTTAACCGTTACTGGGCCTGACATAATGTATTCAGTTCGTATGCTTAGTCAATTTATGCATGAACCAAGAAAACCACATTGAGAGGCAGCTCTTCGAGTTTTGAGATATATCAAAGGTACTCTTGGTTAAGGACTTCTACTACCTAAAGGTACTCTTGGTTAAGGACTTCTACTACCATCTAAAAATAACTTGAGATTACAAACATATTGCGATTCAGACTGGGGTGGTTGTCGAACTTCCAGACGGTTTATTTCTGGGTTCTGTATTTTCCTTGGAAATTCAATTATTTCTTGGAGGTCTAAAAAAACAAACCAATGTGTCCAAATCATCAACAGAAGCCGAGTATAGAGCTATGGCAAATACTTGTTTAGAGTTAACTTGGTTAAGATACATTCTCCAAGACTTGAAAGTTCCACTGTCCGAACCAGCATTATTATATTGTGAAAATCAAGCAGCATTACACATAGCAGCCAATCCAGTTTTTCACGAACGTACGAAACACATTGAAATAGATTGTCATATAGTTCAAGAAAAATTACAAGCTAGAATCATCAAGCCATATTATGTTTCGACTAAAATGTAATTGGAAGATATTTTCACTAAAGCTTTGGGAAGCCATCAATTTAGAGTATCGAGCTATGGCAAATACTTGTTTAGAGTTAATCGAACTATGGCAAATACTTGTTTAAAGTTAACTTGATTAAGATACATTCTCCAAGACTTGAAAGTTCCACGCAATTTACTTTATTTGAGAATCATTCAAGCTCGATATGATCAATCTTGCTTGTGGAGTGATTCGAATCTCAATCAAGTGTTCCTTCCTTGAGATATTTGATCAACAAGAATCATGCAAGCTACATATGATCGATCTTACTTGCGTTGTGATTTGAATCTCAAACAATGTTCACTTGTGTTGTGATTTGAATCTCAAACAATGTTCTTGCCTTGAGATATTCAATCAACAAGGTAATCCGACTTACTCTTCGCGTAGTGATTTCCACATATCATAATATTTAGAGTATATATTATTTATAGAATATATCTTAGATATTATATCTTAATATTCTTTATTTATGATTTGATTCACTGTATATTTTATTTTATTCTCAATATTTAATTATTTTATATTTTTCTCATTTGTACATATTAGTTTCTAACTTGTATCCTAAGAATATCAATATCAATGAGAATACATGCCTTCCCAATTCTATTTCTATTTCTATTTCTCATTCTTAACATGGCGGGGCAAAGGGTGGAGGAGGAGAAAACGGAGGCGATCCAGGGCAAGGACGTCCGATAACAGGGCCACAAAGATCCAAGTTGTTGGCAAAACTGTCGGGGGGGTAAACGAACCAAGTTGTTCAGCTATGTCGTAAAAATCAAAGTTAGAAACCACGGACTCGTAACAATCATAAAAAAAAACCTGATGGGGGTGAACAAGGAGAAGGAACCGTTATCTGGAACCACGCCCGAGAGATGGTTATTCGATAGATCCCTAGAAAAGAAACGCTATCCTCATAATTTGTACAATATCGATACAATTTGGCGAACTTTTGAAGGCGAGCGAGGTATACTCACAACACTTGAAGGGATGAGATATTCGTCAATGACATAGGAATAGGACCTGATAAGCTGTTGTTGTTCAGCCGGCTATCCATATTAAAACATTCCAAGAACAAACAATGTAAGAACTAAACAAAACAACTCAATCAGAATAGACTAATTAGAACTGCAACTCACAGGAATCGTAGTTTTGACAGCTTGCCTAACGTGTCGGGAATTGGACCCGAAAATCTGTTCAAATAAAGATCTAAGCTCACCAAACTAGTCAGATTTCCCAGATCACTTGGGATTACTCCACTTATGTTGTTACTGTAGAGCTCTCTGTCATCAAGAAAGGGGGAAACAAAGATTTTTAGTCAAATAAAAGATTGATGATGAAAATGGAAAAACTATCGTCGATATTATTATGCGCGATCAATAACACGTCGGATTCGAGCCTTCTAGGACGTTCAGGATATTATGTACAAGAGATTTCGGTTGACCACTATAAATGACACGTTAAGTGTTCTTCATCATAGATAATAGAAAACTTTAGGAAGAAACAGAAGATTATGATCAAGATCCCATGCCTAGGGTTCATAGTCTTAGAATAAATTATATCATCCCCACACATAATCAGTTCAAACAGATTTTCCCTCAACAAAATTCGATATCATTGCTGCCCATTGTACTGATGGAATATATTACAAGACCATGACAGCTTGAAAGAGACCGGACGGTACTTACAGATACTGCAAATTTTTTAGCAAGCCAAGCTGTGGAACAAGTGTGCCCGATAAAGCTGCGTGTCCAAGATCACTGAAGAAACGTAAAACAAGAGCTAGATTATTTGCAGTCCTGTGAATTATTACTTATCATACGCGTCTCTAGACGAGACCATGTATGAGCGAATAGCTTACACTCGTACGACACTATTATCATTGTTGCAAGTAACATGAAACCATGTACAGGGATTGACAAGTGTGGGATCCCAACTCTGCAAGACATTGTTAGGATCCTGCAAGCTGGTTCTTAGGCTATGCAAAGCATCACCTGTTCAAAAATAAAAGTGAACTTATTAACAAAGGGATAAGAACAACATGCCAGCACAAAGAAAAAAGAGTTCCAACAGACTAAACTGTTTTGAAAACACTAATCTTCAAAACTAATCTAATAGCCCCGACCCACCGCTAGCAGATATTGTCCTCTTTGGGCTTTCCCCTCAAGGTTTTTAAAACGTGTCTACTAAGGAGAGGCTTCCACGCCCTTATAAAGAGTGTTTCGTCCTCCTCCCCAACCGATGTGGCATCTCACAATCCACCCCTCTTCGGAGCCCGGCGTCCTCGCTATTGAAGCTCAGCCTTCTCGCTAGCACATCGCCCGATGTCTAGCTCTGATACCATTTGTAATGGTTCAAGCTCACCACTAGCAAATATTGTCGTTTTTGTGCTTTCCCTTTCAGGCTACCCCTCGAGGTTTTTAAAACGCGTCTACTAGGGAGAGGTTTCCACACTCTTATAAAGGGTATTTCGTTCTCCTCCCCAACCGATGCGGGATCTCACAGCTACGAAGGTCTTAGCTGCCACAACGACCATCAAGTCCATAGTTCAAGATTTATAAACAAGTCATTGGAAGTTCCCTGATTTCATCTAACATAAACATTCGAAACAGGGACGAAAGAACACGAATTACATCCCATGACCCAGCAATCAACCATTGATCATTTACAACAAGAAATGAAGGAAAAGAACCAACAGACCCTTTTGTATTATCCATGTTGTGGCCTATAAACTTCGAATTCCCCTCAATGGAGAACCCATTAAGGTGTCTTCCAACTTCTACAATAGATATTAGATTACATATTTCAGTCTTATGCATAAACCTCTAACAAACACCATTGGCAGCTTGAATATCATCCTAATCTTACAACCAAGCCAACAAGGAGACAAAAGCACACAAAATAATGAACTATTTAACCTCCAAGAACAATTCCAGTTGTCCAAATACACAAGAAACAAAAAGGAGATAGAGAAGAACAGAGGCATTTCCACATTCAGAAGTGATTTAACACAAAAGGAACGAATTCAGCAAAGAAGAAAGCAATTCCAAGCAGAACGAACCTTCCATGTTAGCAGAAACAAGCCATAGTGAAGGAAGCAGCAAGATCAAAGAGACAAAACCCAGAGCCAAAACTTTGTAGTGCTCCATCTTGATTAAGTGATCATCAACATCAGATCCAAATGGTAAAACTCACAAACAAACCCAAAAACCACAGAATCACCAAAACCCCAGTTGGGAAACAAAATCTAAACCCCAAAAAACTCCGCGAGAACTCAAAACTCGAAAACCAGTTCAAAAATCCATGAAGAACTTCAACATTTAAGCTCGAACACAGAATCGTGAAGAACAAGCAGCACGCAAAGCCGATCTGGGGAGAGATGAACACAGAAGAGAGGAAAAAAATCAGAAAATTTCAGACATTATTTGTTTTCCCCTTTCACGGGCATAGCTTTGTTCTATCGGGGAAGGGATAATGAAAGAGACCAGAATAGATAAAATAAAAAGGAATTGGGAAAGAAATAGAAATAATGAAAGTTACCGTGCTTTCTTATTGTTTTCTTAACTCAATACTCATGGTTACACAATTCGATTTATAGCCTTGTACACTAACTCATAGTTACACAATTCCAGTATTTATAGGTTTTGGATCAGAAATTCTATAGGCTTATACTGTATCAATAGTAAATTATGGAAATTTAGATAGATTCAAATCTATCTCCTAAAATCTTGGTAATTTGAATACTTTGAATAGTAGTTTAACTCCTTTAAATCATATCTTCATTTTGAATACTTTGAATCATATCTCAACTACTTTGAATCAAATCTCGACACTCCCCTTGATTCAAAGTTGCAGATGTCAAGTACATAACCTTTCTTTTGACAAAACCTTCCTAAGTATGTCTGCTTTAAGCCATAAATTGTTGGAAAGAGGGAGAGTGAAAGAGATAAGAATAGATGAATGGTGCAGTGCTTTATTATTGTCTACTGACGACTAGAAATAGTAAATCATCGAAATCTAGAAAAAATTCAAATCTACTAACAATCTCCTAGTTTGAATATTTGAATCATATATCAACTACTTTGAATCATATCTTCATTTTGAATCATATCTCAACACTCCCCCTTGATTCAAAGTTGCAAATGCCAAGTAATCGTCTGAAGTAGCAAAACTTTTCTTTTGACAAAGCCTTGGTAAGTATGTCTGCTAGCTGTTCATCGGTGTTACAGTATTCCAAGTCAATTTCTTCGTCTGCAACAAGATCACGAATATAGTGATGTCAAAGTTCAATATGTTTTGTTCTACTGTGAAACGCTGGGTTCTTTGTCATAGAAATAGTTGCTTTATTATCACAAAATATCTTTGTTGCCCCTTTTTGCTCTTGTTGAAGATCAGCTAACATTCTTCTTAGCCAAATGGCTTGACACGCTGCTGAAGTTGCTGCAACATATTCTGCTTCTGATGTTGACAACGCCACTGTTGCTTGCTCCTTTGAGCTCCAAGTGATCACTCCTGACCCTAAAGTGAAAACATTGGCTGAAATGCTTCGTCTATCATCTAATGATCCTGCCCAATCACTATCCGTGAATCCATATAGTTTGAAATTAGAGGATTTAGAATACCAAATTTCATACTCCATAGTTCCGGCAATGTAAAGAAGAAAAACGACGCACAAATCGTACTCGAGCTTCGGATCAATGTCCCCAGAAGCAAGGAGTACTCTCGCGTCTTTCAATGAGAACACTGAAAAAACCTAATTCAGTTCTACGTAAGATAGACAAAGTACGAAAACGGCGCACGGACCATACTCGAGCTTTGGATCAATGTCTCCAAAAGCAAGGAGTACGCCCACGTCCTTCAACGAGAACACCAAAAAAACCTAATTCAGCTCCACGTAAGATAGCCAAAGTACGAAAATGGCACACAGACCGTACTCGAGCTTCGGATCAATATCCTCAGAAACAAGGAGTACACTCGCGTCTTTGAATGAGAACACCAGCTCCACGTAAGATAGCCAAAGTACGGTTGAACAGTGGACATGATATATTTGCTCACATTCCGGGCAAAGGTCATAATTCGCAGGAACATTCACTTTTAACCAAAAGCTTAGGAATCACGGCTCTCCACATGGTATGATGTTATCTACTTTGAGCATAAACTCTCGTAGCTTTGCTTTGCTTTTTTCCAAAATGCTAAGATGTAACCTTACTTATAAACTCATGATCATTCCTTAAATTAACCAACGTGGGACTCCCTTCCAACCATACTTAAAATATAATTTTTTAAAATATATATTTTTATTTAAATTTAAATCTTAAGTAGATATTCAAATGTTAGATTAAAATAAGATGTATGTAAATAAAGTATCTTATTATTAAATAATAATGTTTGATGTTATAGAAATGCTATTTAAAATTTAATATAAATAAATAAATAATATTTAGTTGAATGTCTCAATTACCTCCAACAACTTTAATGTATTAATTAACTTTAAATAATTAATTTATTTTATTTAGTCAACTTATTAAAATAATTTTAACGAGAAAGGACGATAGGTAGAGATTTCCACGAGGTGGGGTGGTTTGTCTCGTCCCCAGTTTTACCATCTATTTCATTTCTTATTGTCACGAAACTATTCATTTGTTTTTTGAGAATTTAGTATTCCTTCTAAAAAAAAGTAATTTTCAAATTTTATTTTTAACAATTAATATATTTAATTTTTTTTTTTAAATCTCCATCATTGTTTTTAATTTAAATATTATAATTAAAATTTCAAAATTAACTATTTTATTTTTTAATATAGCAAATATATATATATATATACGTATTAATATAGGTTAAAAATATATTTATATTAAGCGGTGTGACGGTAAATTGGGTGGGTCTTTGTTGCCCGTCCCTAAGAAAAAAATATTTTTCACTCCCTCGCTACTTTTCTAGATCGGGAATTCCCTCCCTTTTTAGAACGAGTCCCATACATAAAATAGACGGGAAGAGAAATCACAAAATTCACGGCATTACAAATTTCAAAACTCACAACATTACATTTTTCGAGTAGCTACACAATTTTAAAAGTTTCACATGGTTGAAATATGCACGAGAAATCTATCTTTTTTTTTCCTCCATATAAGTAATGACCATGAATCGGCCTCCCAGTGCCCCAAATCTCTAACCCCTCGACTTCAACCAAATCCCTCACGAAAACTTCCCTCTACGTTAAGGAACCCCAAGAATTGTGGATATGAAGAACTTTTGCAACAAGTACGGTTAGTTTTAATGGGAAAAGGAAGATCAAGAGCTATGGAAAATAAGATCTTAGGGCAAAATTTGATTATACGTTCATCTGCTTCCCTTGTGTTTTATTATAAGATTTCACATTGGTTGAAGATGAAAACGAAACATTTTTTATAAGGGTGTCGAAACTTCTCTCAAGCAGACACGATTCAAAAACTTTGAGAAAAAACTCTGAAAGGAAAAGTCTAAAAAGTACAATATCTGATAGCTGTGAGCATGTAAAAGTGGATTGCACGATCAAGTGATGCTTCAATGCGATAGGTGTGACAAAGGGTGACTTTGTGCCCGATAAATGGTTTGAGTAAGCGTATGGACTGCCGGGCCGAGAAGAAATGGTTTGGATGAGGGTATAGGAAATTGTGAAGGCTCATTTGGTGAGGTTGAAGTTAAACATGGCAGTGACTTGGACACATCAGTTTATAGCCCTGACTTCTTCGTGGAAATGTCCAGATAGACCATAATCAATTGATGCTAAGCTGTGGGATGGATATCAAAATAGTCCTTGGAATCAATTGGAAGGGTCCATGCTTAGACCCATTCGTCTTAATATTATTAGTGTTACGGTGCTTCAGACTACTAAAAAGAGTAATTAGTAATTTCGGCCTAAACCAATTAGGTAAATAACTTTACTATTGTTTGTGTGGTGTCCTCCATCGGTAGGATAGGAGAATGAAACACCCTTTATAAGGGTGTGGAAACCTCTCCTTAACAGACGCATTTTTAAGTCTTGAGGAGAAGCATGAAAGAGAAAGTCCAAAGAAGACAATATCTACTAGTGGTGGGCCTGGGCCGTTACAAATGATATCAAAGCCAGACACCGGGCGATGTGTCAATGAGGAGGTTGTTCCCCGAAGGGAGGTAGACACGAGGCGGTGTGCCTGTAAGAATGCTGGGCCCTAAAGGGAGGTGGATTTGGTGGGATTCCCACGTGATTGGAGAAGGGAACCAATGTCAGTGAGGATGCTGGGCCCTGAAGGGGATGGATTATGATGTCTTACATCGGTTGGGGAGGAGAACGAAACACCTTTTATAAGGGTGTGGAAACCTCTCCCTAGTAGATACGTTTTAAAGCCATAAGGGAAAGTCCGAAAGAAAAAGCCTAAAGAGGACAATATCGGTTAGCGGTGGGCCTAGGCCATTACAGTTTGGTTGGACGAATTGTATGATGTACGATGTGCATGCCTCGTGGCCCGTGCACGTGTCATGATCATGATTTATATATGTCACATGCATTGGAATACTTCTATTTTATGATTAGGGGCGCGTATCTTACAACATTTATACTCGCCATGATATTATGCAGGTCCTTTCCCTCTGAAGTGTCTAGTGCGTGAGTGTACGCTAGCCCAATGAGCAATGCCCATAAGGTTTGTATACGAGCTCACTTGGTGGGTCCATGTGCCCGTGTGTGGTTTGTGTGTAGTGAAGTAATGCACATCCAATTTTGTTCAGACTTGAAAGTGGAGTCCAAGTCCATGTCATGATATTTTTATGAAATGATAGGTTCCACCATATTCCATGTGATTGCATTTTTCGACCCTAACAAGGGGTTACTTATCGAGTATTTCTTAAAATACTTAAGTCACGTGCTACTCTTATTTTTCAGGTAAAAGTAAGGCACCCTGTATAAATGACGATGTCGCGATGACAGCTATGGAACCTTTATTTATTGATTGATATTCCTTTTTTTGGAGTTATCTTTCTTTCCACTAATGCCTCAGATGTTCCGTTGACTCCCTCTCGCAATGTGGGGTCCGATCACTCATTCCTCGCTTGTTCCCATCCTTGACCAACCAACTCTTTCATTAAGGAGAGCAAGCTTAACTTTCTCATTTCCAAGGTTGGGGCTAATAGTCCCGGTTGGCTTATTAGGTAGGATAGAAGTCTTGGGGGATAACTAGTCAACCAACGATAAGGAAAAAAAATCTAAGAGAAGGCTCTGACACCAAATGATAAGGAATCACTACATGGGGAGTAAGATTCGAATTACTCCACAAGCAAGATCGATCATGTCGAATTATTCTACAAACAAGATCGATCATGTCTAGTTTGAATGATTCTTATTGATCAAATATCTAAAGACAAGAACACTTGTTTAAGATTCGAATCACTCCACAAGCAAGATTGATCATGTTGAGTTTGAATGATTCTCGAATAAAGTAAATTTTTAGGTTTACGATTGTTTTTAAATTTTAAATTTTAAATTCCCGAATAAAGTAACTTTTTTTTTTTTTGGATAAATATAACATTTTATGTTGTAAACACATTTCATTTTTATTAAATTAAAATATGTAATGCAACAATATATTATAAATTATACAATATTGTAAAATAAGAATTATACAAATTTTGTGAAATAAATATTAATTATTTGATTATTTTAATTTTTTTTAAATTAAAATTTTAAAGACAGACTCGTGATTTTTGTTTTTATCTACGTGTTTTAAATTTCTTTTTATTATTTTTAAAATTTAGTTAATAATTAAAAGGTTTAATGAATGAGTTTAAAAAGGGTAAAAAGGTAAGCACATTTTTAGTAATTAAAAGTAAAAAAGAAAAATAATTATCTTACCTTTAATTATTATTATTTTTGACTCGCAAACCAAATAGGACCAATTAAAAATTATCCTTTTTTTTTTTTTTTTTTTTTTTTTATAA
>NW_019268574.1:580096-635280 GCF_002738365.1 Cucurbita moschata
TTTTTTTTTTTTTTTTTTTTTTTTTATAATATCGGTAATACAAATAAATAAATAAATAAATATATAGTGGTCAACACCGTGTCCTTTGACCCACTCCACCGTTCCTCTAATTTTAAAAATGATTATTAGAAGAAAAAAAAAATTACAATCAAACATGTAACGCTAATAACAATCAAATAATAGAATAATAGAATAAAAATATATAATAATAAATTACGTTAACCACCTCATGATCTTTGTTCATATTGGTCGTCCAATGGTCGATCTCTAAATTTGTCGTTGCTTAAGTCGGTTCGATCGTCGTCACAGTTTCATCTGCCACTCTATTGAGGCTGTTACTAACGCTTGACTTAGACATTTTCGATATCTGTCCTTGTAGTATCAGCAAGTGGAACGTTCACTTTCTCTTACTGTCCTCGTTGTGAAGATGTCAGCAACTTGGAGATGAGAGGGTACATATTGTGTTTCAAAGTTTGCCAGTGATAGCAAGTTCTCGAAGGAAATGATAATCTAGTTCAACATGTTTGGCTAGCTTGTGAGAAACGGGATTAGAGCTAAAAAAAAAAATTTCACTTTTGTTGTCACATAAGAGTAAAGGCTGCTGTGAAATAGGGACCTTGAGGTCATTTAAAAGATGAGTAACCCAAAGAAGTTCAGCAGCAGTTGTAGAAAGAGCACGATACTCAGATTCACAGCTAGAGCGTGAGACAGTAGGTTACTTTTTGGTACTCCAAGAAACGAGATTGTTACAAGGATAAATAGAATAGCTGGATGTAGAACGACGAGTATTGGGACAGCCAGCCTAGTCAGCATCCAAATAAGTGACTAGCGTACTAGGAACAGTGGATGGACGAAAGATAAGACGAAAGTGGAGTGTTCCTTTGACATAGCGAAGAATACGTTTGACAGTAAGAAAGTGATCGGCAGTAGGGGCATGCAAGAATTGACTGACAGAATTGACAGATAGGTAATATCTGGACGCGTCATAGTCAAGTACTGAAGGGCGCCAACAAAAGATCTATAGAGGGTAAGATCAGAGAAAGGAGAACCATCATCAGTTAGGTTTTGAGAAACAACCATGGAAATGTGGACTGATTTGCTATCAAGCAACTGAGCACGAGTAAGAATATCTCGAGCATATTTTAACTGACTAATAAAGAGACCATCAGGAGTGGGTGAAACTTCAAGACCAAGAAAGTAACTGAGAGAACCCAAATCTTTGGTAGCAAACTCAGAATGAAGCTTGCGAGTAAAGCTGTCAATAAGAGATGAGTTGTTGCCGGTAACAATAATGTCATCAACATAAAGAAGTAAATAGGTAAGGTTAGATTGCTAATGAAAGAAGAAAAGGGACGTGTCAGCGCGACTGCAAGAAAACCCATGTGTGAGAAGAAATGAGCTAAAATGCTGAAACTAGGCACGAAGAGCTTGCTTTAAGCCATAAAGGGCTTTCTTTAATAGACAAACATGAGTGGAAAATCGAGGATCAATAAACCCAGGAGGTTGTTCCATATGAACACGTTCAATAAGAGTTCCATTGAGAAAAGCATTCTTGACATCAAGTTGTCGAAGAGGCCATTTATTTGTGACTGCAATAGAAAGCACAACATAGACAGTGGTATCTTTGACAACCGGACTGAAAGTGTCAGTCTAGTCAAGACTAGGAACCTGAGTATAACCTTTGGCAACAAAACAAGCCTTGAATCGCTCGACAGATCCATCAGGCAAATATTTAATACGAAACACCCATTTAGAGCCCACGATGTTTGTGTTGGCAGGGTGAGGAACCAAAGTTCAAGTATCATTTTGTTGTAACGCTCGAATTTCTTCATCCATGGCAGCCACCCAAGTAGGATTCTTAGCCGTAGATTTGAATTCTTTTGGCTCAGTGGATACAAAAAAAGCAGAAAGAAGTCCAGATGAGCCCAAAATACCAAGATTTGCTGGATGACGAGTCTTGAATATACCAACTTTGATTTGTGTGATCATAGAATGAGTGCCCAAAGAAGAGGAATCAACAGTAGGTTCAATGGAGATCGAATTAGAAGACGAGGGTGGAAAAGTGGAACCTGCAAGAGAAGTATTTCACCTGCACAGACTCATCCACAAGGTCAGAACAAATATCACACGGGGATGAACTAGATTGAGGAATGTGCGATGATGAAGTGGTAGGGGGGGGGGATGAATCAATATGATAAATATGTGATTCCAAGAAATTTGAAATAGGAATAGAGGAAAGAGGTTGAGCCTGGGAGCTAGGGAGCTAGGGATAACAGGAAAAAATTGAGCATGGCGAGTGATATATAGCTTAGTGGTGGCGGGATCAAGACAGCAAAGCCCTTTATGAGCAGGACTATAACCCAAAAAAATACAAGGAATGCTGTAGGGAGAAAGCTTGTTAGGCATATAATCAAGCAAATAAGGATAAACACGACAACAAAAGGGATGAAAATTATCATAATGTGGAGTGTAGCCATAAAGGAGTTCAAAGTGTGACTTAACTCCAAGAAGAGGAGTAGGCAGGTTGATAATATAAGCTGCAGTGCTTAAGGCGTCAACCCAAAAATGAGGAGAAAGATGAGAGTGAAAGATAAGGGTCAAGCCAGTCTCAGTCACATGACGATGTTTTCTCTCAGCACAACCATTTTGAGCAGGTGTATATGGACAAGAGAGTTGATGGTAGATGCCAGAATTACGTAAATGAGTTTTGAAACAAGTGCTAGTAAATTCGGTACCTCCATCGCTTTGAAATACCTTGATACGAGAAGAATGTTGATTTTCCACAAATTTTTGAAATTGAAGAAAAATATCAAAGAAATCATATTTAAATTTTAAAGGGTAAAGCCAAGTGAATCGAGAATAATCATTAATAAAAATAACATAATAAAGAAAACCCGAATTTGATTTGACGGAAGAAGGACCCCAAAGATCAGAATGAATAAGATCTAACACATGAGACGACCTACATTCATTGCAGGAATAAGGCAATCGATGACATTTCGCAAGCTGACAAGTATTACATAATGATGGAGAAGGCAATAAAGACTTAAGAGAAAGATGACATTTTTTATTTAAAAAAGAAATAACAATATGATTCACATGACCCAAACGAGCATGCCATAAATCATATGAAGCATGTAAAGATTTGTTTCTAAGGACTGAAATAAAAGCAGAGTTGCCGCGCTCCAGCACATATAGCCCTCCATCTGTTTTACCGGTTGCCACCACCCTTCTTGTTTGATGATTCTGGATAGTAATAAGATTATTAGTAAATGTAATGGAGAGAGGGAAATCAGACATTAATTTACTTATGGAAAGAAGATTTTTAGTGAGGTCAGGGACAACCAAGACATCTAATAAGTGAATATTTGGAACAGGAGAAAGAGTACCGGAGTGGGTAATGGGTAGGGATGCACTGTTTCCTACGATCATAGAGTCCTTACCCGTGTAATTTTTAGACTAATCCAAAATAGATGGGTCGGCAGTCAATGGGCCGAAGCCCCAGTGTCCAGAAACCAATCAGTAGCATCAGGTCCAGCGATAGAACATGACGTGTTAAAGGCTACAACAAGGTGAGCATGAGAAGAATCAGGTCGAACATACCGTTGGTTGTAGTAATCAGCATAATGGTCGTCTTTGCGGCATATTTGGCAGTGAGGTGGTCGACCACCCTGACATGAATGGGTAAATCCTCGATTAGAAGAGCTGTTTTTTGTGATGATAAGAACGACCTCGCTGGTTGCTAAAGGAAGCAGGGTGGCTTCCATGGGTGCGACCACGATTAGTGGTTGTGAATACTGTAGGAGTAGAGTCAGAGGACTCAGGGAAACGCAGGAGCAACTCAAAACTTTCAGCTTTAAAGACTAAATCTGCAAAATAGGGGATAGGGGTGAGAGTCATCTCAACAGTAGAAAAAGCTAAAAATTCGGTGCCGAGTCCACGAAGGAACTAGTGCACGTTATCAATGTCCTCGATGGGTCTGCCAATAACATGAAGTTGGTCACAAATTTTTTTGAAGGCACGGGCATACTCAGCAACAGGTTTGGTGCCACGTTTCATCAACTGCAAATCATCCTTGAGTCTCAGTTCACGAGCTTTCAAATGATGATTGAACGTAGTTTCCAACGCAAGCCAAACATCACGTGCAGTACAGAGACAAACGACAACAACCATGGCTTCCTCAGTGAGATAGGAGAGCAGGAGACAGAGAAGTCGTTGATCGGCTGCTCTCCACGCAAAATATTTGGGGTTGAGTGTTGAGGAGGTTTCTAGTTCAAAGCGAGGTGGTGGAACCATAGTTCCATCAACATAGCCCAGCATGTCTTGATTCTCAAGGAGAGGGAGAAGTTGGCTTTTCCAAGGAAGATAATTGGAGGAAGAAAGTTTGATGGTGATCATATGGATTAGAGTATTGAAAGAAAGAAGATGATAAGAGGATTTAGAAGCCATAACGAAGAAAGGATTAGGGTTTTTAAATCGAAAGGGCTCTGATACCATGTAAATGTTTGCTGAATCCACCACACCTAAATGGTGATGAGAGTTCTCTTATCTATAATCATTTACAGAATACAGAAATATGATAAATTACAAATAATATAGAAATAACAATATAAAGAAAGAATAATAAATAAATACAATATATTTGCCTTTAATAAAATGGCAAATATGGTAAGCTGTAATGTAAGGCAAAGATATTTGCCTTATAATGAACGGTCAACTATCCTTAACACTTTAACCACTCTTAACGTTACCTATAACTTAGTGTAAATTACAACTCATATTGCCTCAAGAAAGAATTGCAGTTTATGGATTTGGAGAATGGAGGCTTGCAATGTTAACGATAATGAATAATGTTGCAAGATCACCAATGATTGCAGATGATAGTGTTTTCTTAACATTTATGATTACTTTTCTTTTGAAAAAAACGCCCATATTATTATTGTTCTTGACAATTCGTGAAAAGGGTGCCAAGTATTTGCAGGGTTTTTCTTATTCCAACGGTATCTCTATTGATGACATAAAAGTTGATGAAAAGAGGAAATCATGCTTGACCACCCACAATATATTTGAGAAAAAGGTTGAATTGCTTATGAATGAGCCATTCTACTCTGTAGTGGTAGTGGGTTTGTTGTTAAATGCCTGGATAACCTATGTGTTGTATGACTGATACATACTCTATGACACCTGTACATGTCATAATATTATCATTGTTATGTTTAAAATAGAGTTTTAATTAGACCATGTTTAGATAAAACTGCTTATGAACTTTGGCATAATAAAATTCCAAATATTGGGTATTTCAAAGTTTTTGGTTGCAAATGTTTTATTTTGAACAACAAAGAAAAGCTGGAAAAATTTGATTCTAAGATGGATACTGGTATTTTTCTTGGTTATTCATCTACTAGTAAAGCTTATAAAGTTTTCTGTAAGAGAACTTCAGTTATAGAAGAATCTATGCATGTGGTATTTGATGAATCTTGTAATGATATTTCTAATGAGTCTATTTGTAGTGATGATTTAGAAAGAAATTTTAGAGATTTCTCGGTTAGAGACAAAGAAAAAGAAACTCTTTCGAGTAGAGAAGAAGTGAGCTTAAATGAAAAGAAGTAAGAAGGTTCTACATAGTGCCAAAAGTATGGAGGTATGCCTCATCTCATCCCAAAAACTTGATTATTGGTGATCCCGAATAAGGTGTGAAAACTCGTTCCTCTGTTAATTTATTTAAAAATCTTGCTCTTGTTTCTCAAATTGAACCAAAAAGTCTTAAGAATGCTGAAAATGGTGAGTTTTGGATTTTAGGTATGCAAGAAGAACTAAATCAATTTGAAAGGAACAAAGTTTGAGAATTAGTCCCTAGACCTTCTAATATTTCCATTATTGGAACAAAATGGATTTTTAGAAATAAAATTAATTAAAATGGGAATATCAATAGAAATAAAGCTAGACTGTTAGCTCAAGGTTATTGTCCGGAGGAAGGTATAGACTATGAAGAAACTTTTGCACCCGTTGCTAGATTAGAAGCTATTAGAATGTTATTTGCATTTGCTTCGTACAAAAATTTTATATTATATCAAATGGATGTGAAAAGTGCATTCTTAAATATGCTTATATTATGGAGGAAGTTTATGTAAAACAACCTCCTGAATTTGAAAATTTTGATTTTTCACATCATGTCTATAAGTTGAAAAAAAAAAAAGCTCTTTGTGGCTTAAAACAAGCTCCAAGAGCTTAGTACAATAGACTTAGTAATTTTCTTATTGAGAATGATTTCAAAATGGGTAAGCTCGACACTACTCTCTTTATTAAAATTAAAGAAAAAGATATGCTATTACTAAAAATATATGTGGATGATATTATATTTGGTTCTATTAATTCTTCTTTATGTGAAGAATTTTCTAAATGTATGCATAAGAAAGTTTGAGATGAGTATGATGGGAGAGCTTAAGTTTCTTTCTTGGACTTCAAATCAAACAACGGAAAGATGTATCTTCCTAAATCAAGAGAAGTACATCAAGAATTTACTCATAAGGTTCAAGTTCAATGAAGGTAAGATTGCAAAAACTCCAATGAGCACATCTCAAGCTTGACAAGGATGAAAAAGGTAAATGTGTAGATATAAAATCTTATCGAAGTAGGATTGGATCTTTACTTTACTTGACTACTAGTAGACCTGATTTTATGTTTAGTGTATGTTTTTGTGCTAGGTTTCCATCTTGTCCTAAGGAATCTCATTTACATGCCGTTAAAAGAATATTTAAATATTTGTTTGGGACTATTAATTTAGGATTGTGGTATCCTAGAGATGTTGAGTTTAAATTGGTAGGATATTCTGATGCGGATTTTGCGGGAAGTTTATTTGATCGTAAAAGTACTCGTGGAACTTGTCAATTTCTTGGTAGTTCATTAGTTTCTTGGTTTAGTAAAAAGCAAAATTCGGTTGCCTTATCTACTACGGAAGCGGAATATATTGTGGTTGCTAGTTGTTGATATTGTGGATGAAATAAACTTTTTGTGATTTTGGATTAAAATTTGATAGTGTGCCTATATTTTGTGATAACATCACTGCTATTAATTTAACAAAAAAATCTTGTTCATCATTCTAGAACTAAACATATTGACATTAGACATCATTTTATTAGAGAACAGGTATAAAATGGACATATTATTCTTGATTTTGTAAACTCTAATAATCAATTAGCATATATTTTTAAGCCGTTAAATAAAGAAATTTTTTGTAAAAATAGGCTTGAGCTTGATATTATTCAGTGTGATATATCTTAGATTTGAGTTTAGTATTACTCGATGTGATATATCTTGAATTTTATAATCTTATTTAGTTTGTTACTAAAAAGTTTGTTACTCACATTGTTTTCATTAACATTTTTTATGTATATATATATATATATATATTTAAATGAAACATGTGGTCTATAATTTTTTACAATAAATTTAAAAATAAATAAATATTATTTTTAGTCGTTCATTTTAGTGGTACGTATAAATTTCTATTTTTACTATGGATCACTATTTATACTCATTACCTCTTCCTATTTTAACACAGAACATAGAATACAATAACTTACATAGTTTCCTCGATGTAATTCATTTTTAAAACGTCTATTGTTCTTTACAAAGCTTCCAATTTTATTTCTTGTTTATCTTATTGTTGACAGAGATGTTTATTGTATTGTGAGAAAATTGTAAATCTATTACTTCAGAGAGTTGTGGTGTGTTTCTATAAAATTTCAGAAAATTGTATCAGTTTGATCCTGAGCCGTGGAAAGCATTGAGTTTGCTCTTAAACTCGTAAAAAGAGCTGTGTACCGATTTGATCCTGAGCCGTGGAAAGGATTGAGTTTGCTCTTGAGCTCGTAAAAAGAGCGGTGTAGCGGTTAGGCTCTGATCTAATGAAAGAGTCAAGAAATGTTTATTCAAATTCCCAAGAAGTGTTTGGAGAGTGGAGTAAGTCGAGACGCTTGAGGAGTGGAATAGGTCGAGTTTGACTGAACCACTATAAAACTTGTATTATATTTTCTAACTTTTTTTGTATTTAAATTCTAAATTATTGTCCAGTTTTATGGCATGTAAAGTTTTATTACTATTAAAAAAATAAATTTAATCATAACCTATTATCAACCAAAAGAACTTTCTTCCTTTTAAGTCAACCCCTTCTATTTTATGTTTTAATAATTTTGGTGTATACTATCATCAATCTCATTAATACTCTAATAAAAACACCATATTTTAGTCGAATTAGATCAAATAATTTATTTGAATTTGATTCAAATTAATTAGATTTTCGGGAGTGGTTCTACATTTATTCTTTCCATATTAAAACCATTCTTTTAATTAGGGGAAGAACGATCCTTTGAGTCTAATATAACAATAATAATGTGTGCATTACGAGTATTGATTATTATTCTATTCCTTGTTCTCTTTCATTTAACTAGTCGGATTCACATTTTACCCAATCTTTGCTGTGTAGCCCGAAGCCAATAACCGAGAGCACTCTTAATACTACAATGGTAGGGGTGTAATTTAATTTCAAAGTCATTTATCTATTAAATGTATAGCAATTGGAAGAGCGGATTCCATATTCTACCGTTCTTTTTCTATTTAATTTCAAACTTCATAAATAAGCTATGATTGTAATTTTGTAAGGTTTTAATTTTGTTCTCCGACAATTTTATATCGTCGATAGCAAAGGGTCGTCGACTTAGTTCATTCTTCATTATAGCCACTACAACTAATACATTTATAACTGCTTTAAGCCGAAGTGTTCCTTCGCCCGAGCCATGATGGCAGTGGTCAAACAAACTAAGTGTTGTATTTAAGACATCCAATAGAGTTGAATTGAAAGAGATTCTCTAAGTTGTTGGAATGGCTAATGCATCGATTCATCTCTTCCTTTCGGATGAAAGAGAGAACAAATAACATAACTTAATCTTATTTCAAACAGGATCTCTCTAATCTTATTTCAAACCGAATCTCTCTTATTTTTTTTAACATTTTTCATCAACGATTGATAGGAGAAAGCCATATTACCGCAATTATTGGTAGAATTCATATTCCAAATTTGAAAGAATAGGTGATTACGATTTTTATAATAGAATAAATTACTATACTTTCGAAAGCAAAGGTAATTTGGAGTAAGAGATACAATGATTCAAAAACAAGCATGAGAAACTAAGTATTGGTCAAACATAAGATTTTGTGTCGAATTGAATGAACAGCCAAATAATTTATTTAAAAATTAAAAGGGTATGACTTTAATTTCATTAAAAAACCATAGCCATAGGAAGAGTAGATTTCATATTCTAAAATTCTTTTGGAAATTTTAACTCCACAAATATTCCCGTTTCAATTTTGATCTCAATTTCGCTCTCAGACAGTTTTGTACAGTCGTGACTAAGCTTTACTGTTATAGTCGTCGACCCAGTTCGCTTCTTCTTCACCGCTACCAACAACTAATATATTTGTAACTTCTTTAAGCCGTAGTATTCCTCCGTCGCCATCGAGTCATGGCAACAGTGGTCAAACAAACTAAAATTTCAGCCGCCGTATTTAAGAATTTAAAGATAATACATGAATTTATGTATAAGAGAAATGTCAAATTCTTTTAGTTTAACAATATGTTTGGCGATGGATCAAAACAACATTTTAATCGATTATTCTCGATGAGCCATGTTGATTTCAATATTTTTTTATTTGTTTCTTATATTTTATTGTCATTGTCATAAATCAAAATAATATTGATAACGAATATTCTCAATTAGCTCTATAGTATATATGCAAAACTTTGACTCAGAAAAAATATCACATCTAATAATTTTATATCCTAACATTCATAAGGGTCTAATTAAAATAAGAAGTTAATTATTAATTATTTTAACATTTAAAAGTATTCAATTTAAAAGTAATTTATATTTTAGATGGATAGAAGTCGGAGATTCTGAGAGAGATGTTTAAGGTTATCATCCATAATACACCATACGTTTCAATTATCATCCATCCAAATTTTGTAATTACCTAAGAATAAATGAAGTTTTATTTTTCTTTGAGGGGACATGAATTGTCACATTTTGTTATAATTTGAACAATATTTTCTTCACATCTTCCTTGCAATTTATATGGTATGATTGATGTCTTGGTTCATATCAAATAGTATGTACTTACACTTATAGGTGTGATTATTTACACCTTTTTCGTTAAGTGTCTAAACAAATTAGAAGGGAATAAAATTATAAAAATGTCCCAATTTAGTATACGAGTTAAATGACTTAAAAGATCTGATATGAAACCTATTTTTGTGGTTAAGAATTATTGTAAAATATTTCAAAATAACTCCGGAATGTTTAGGCCCCAAACAAAGGCGGGCGAATAATGACAAAAATACTTCTTTTATGAGTTTAAGATATTTTATAGCTAAAATAGACTCCAAATGACTTAAAAATCTATATTATGGATAATTATAATGATATTAAAGACGGTAAGATTTCATCGTGATTGGATCAAGTTTAGATCCTAAACCATGATTGGGGTGGAAAGAGACATAAATACACGTAGAATCTCGTGATGTTTCTAAGTATTTAACGAACTTGAAATGATATGAAATTTTATATGAGACTCGTTTATGAAATTATAGACGACTATATATGACGTCAAATTTATTAAAACATGTTTGGGTATGAGAAAATACTATGATAGAAAATTATGAAAATAACCCTAATGGTTCTTTTATAAACATTCATGATTTTTATGAACTCCAAGTGACATGAAATGTTGTATGATGCTTATTTAGTATACTATTAAAGATTCACACATGTAATTACAAAATGTTTATAGTTATGACCTACCTGCTTGAAATGGAGTTTAAAAATATCACATTGTGACTTGTGCCTTAAGTTTTGAGAAGAAACCTTCGAGTTAGAATGAAAGAACTTACGAACATAAGATGTCGCTCTAAGGTCAAGAACTATGTAAGATAGGTTGGTCCCCAATAAAGTAAAAGTCAAGTACTAAGTCACTAAGACTACTATGTTCTACTCTAACGATAACCTAAGTCACCCTATTCTTCCCACCATGATTTGCATTATAATCACATGGTTTTCTCGCCTAGATCAGATTCCCTACACATGTTTCTTGTAGGACATCGTGTCCCTGTTTCTTGCAAGTTTACCCTACTTATATTTTTTACAAGATATTCTAACCATGTTTTATTTGGAGCATGTCATCTTCTTTCTTTCATTCTCTTTCGTGCGATAACAAGTTTAGGTTCATTATATTCTCCAACCATTTGACCTTTTTAGGTCTTCTACAGGGAGTAGTTTTTGGACGGGACAGGGTTAGGTACAAGAATTGACCAAGTATCATGACTCATGACCTATGATTTAGGACCAAGATCCTCATGAGAAGAAACTATGATAAGCTCTTGGTCAAATCATAGAGATACTACCTTAGCACCCACCATGGACATGATTAAGAACCAATAAGTAGGCTACAAAAAGCGGCGACAACCTTGTTTTTCACAATCAAACATGATCTCAAAACTACAAAGAATTACAATAACCTTACTATTTATCACGGTAACAAATGTGGTTTCAAAACTACATATACTTTGACATCCTTATTCCTCATGTTATAAATGGGTTGTATAAATGAGACAAGTAATCTAATCAAGTATAATTCATGGAGAAGAAAATCTCTAAGGTGTTGTAACATAATAATATTGAGTTCATGAAATAACTAAAATATCAATTTATTGCACATCAAAAGTAAGCCAAGGCTAACATTGGTATATTTTTGTTTAAAAATATAATTATTCTTAATGATCCTCAAATGAAGGGAGGGAGAAATTAGAAATTGAATAGTCAAACATTCTATACTTGGAATACTCCCAAGCCCACAAAATTTAACATCCTTACTAAATTAGGTGGTCTTTTCTAGATATAGTTTTTCCATCAAACTATATATAGGGCCTCACCTTGTAAGAAAAATTCAAGCACCCACCTCTTAGCAATTGCTACTCTTCATCGTTTGTGAAAAGAGCTTGTAACCTTACAACTTTCAGACACTCCACAATGGCTGTAGGCAAAGGTTTCAAGCTCTTTCATACCCTTTTCTTAGTGATTTCTTGGCAATATTGTGCGAAAGTGGGTGCCACTTTTAGTGATGTCACCGGTGTCGTAAATCTCGATCATCAATTTTCATTTCGTGCTTTTGCATCACATGACACACAAGCACCAGCAGTAGCACCAATTGGAAGTAGCACAGAAGTCCTAGTTGCTGCACCTTTTGGAAGCATCACTAAAACACCTAAGGCTCCATGGGATGGAAGCATTGCTCTAACCCCGGAGGCTGCATTGGATGGAAGCGTTGCTCTAACCCCGGAGGCTGCATTGGATGGAAGCGTTGCTCTAACCCCGGAGGCTGCATCGGATGGAAGCGTTGCTCTAACCCCGGAGGCTGCATCGGATGGAAGCGTTGCTCTAACCCCAACCCCGGAGGCTGCATCGGATGGAAGCGTTGCTCTAACCCCAACCCCGGAGGATGCATCGGATGGAAGCGTTGCTGAAACCCCGGAGGATGCATCGGATGGAAGCGTTGCTGAAACCCCGGAGGATGCATCGGATGGAAGCGTTGCTGAAACCCCGGCGGATGCATCGGATGGAAGCGTTGCCCAAACCCCGGAGGATGCATCGGATGGAAGCGTTGCCCAAACCCTGGAGGATGCATCGGATGGAAGCGTTGCCCAAACCCTGGAGGATGCATCGGATGGAAGCGTTGCCCAAACCCCGGAGGATGCATCGGATGGAAGCGTTGCCCAAACCCCGGAGGATGCATCGGATGGAAGCGTTGCCCAAACCCCGGAGGATGCATCGGATGGAAGCGATGCCCAAACCCCGGAGCCGGAGGATGCATCGGATGGAAGCGATGCCCAAACCCCGGAGGATGCATCGGATGGAAGCGATGCCCAAACCCCGGAGGATGCATCGGATGGAAGCGATGCCCAAACCCCGGATGAAAGCATCCAAACCCCAGAGGCTGCATCGGATGAAAGCATCCAAACCCCGGAGGCTGCATCGGATGAAAGCATCCAAACCCCGGAGGCTGCATCGGATGAAAGCATCCAAACCCCGGAGGCTGCATCGGATGGAAGCATTGCGCAGACCCCGGAGGCTGCATCGGATGGAAGCATTGCGCAGACCCCGGAGGCTGCATCGGATGGAAGCATTGCTCTAACCCCGGAGGCTGCATCGGATGGAAGCATTGCTCTAACCCCGGAGGCTGCATCGGATGGAAGCATTGCTCTAACCCCGGAGGCTGCATCGGATGGAAGCATTGCTCTAACCCCAACCATTGCACCAAGTATCACACAAGCTTGAGAGTAATTGAGAGTAATTGTTAAGCATGTTTCTTTGGCTATTAACAAAGAAAAACTTAAGCCAAAGAACTATTTTTTAGGCAAATTTATTATTTCTATATTTATTTTCTAAATGGAATGATTTTCCTACCTTTTTTTTTTTCTCTAATTATCTATTTTAATTAAAGATATTTTTAAAATTTAATGAAACAAGTTTTTATAGACTTCACAATCTACTAAATGATACCATAACCAATGAATTTATCGATAAATTAATACAAAATATTTCGTATACATAACTAAATTTGTTTGCAAGATTTAAAATCAAATTATTTTTATATTAATAAAATCGATTCTAATTCTATTTTTTTCAATCTCTACATCAATAATAGGTTGTTATGATTTCGAGAGACACTAGAGTGAAATCTGTAGACACGCTCCTCTTAGGAACGAGTACTAGAGCATCTTGATTTGATTCGAGTAGCCATATTATATTATAAAAAAGTTCTATAATATAATTAATTCAGTCTCTTACATCAAATTAAAAGAACTTTCTTTGATTTTTAAGCAATTCTATTTTATGATTTAACAATTTTGGCACTATATTATCATCGATCTTGGTAATATTCTAATGAAAATGATTATCAATATAATGAATTAAATTATTATAATCTTATAATAATAAGATTTTGTTATTCAAAATCGAGATAATGATTCAAATCTAAGACATCAGTCAAACACGAGATTTAAATCTAAGATTCAAATCAGGATTCAAATACTAGATTCAGCATCTAGTGACCCCTCTCATTCCCCTATATCCCTTGCGACATGGTCACATGACTTGCTTGTAAGGCCCCAAGTAAGTTTATGGTAACTCAAGTATGTATAAGAAGCCCTCGAGATGTTAAAAGACTCAAGGATAGGAACTAAGAGAGCTAAGCAAAGACAAATGGCCTTACCCTGGTAAGGAATTATAAGGATTAAAGGCATTTGAAAAAGGTTTGTTAAGCATAAAGAGCAAAAATGTCATTTTCCTAATTTTTCTAAAAAATGAACTTCAAATTTAAGAGGATTTTAAGGTTTTACTGTCATTTTAGGCTTCCTCTATAAAGTATTAAGTAGGGGCTTTCATTTGAAGCAAAAAGGAAGTCTTGAAAATTCCTTAAACTCGAAGTTGGAAGCTTTTGGATTATGAATTTTATTAATCTCGGGTTTTTCAAAATTAAGAGACTACTGTCCATCAAATTCCCTCAAAGCAATTCTAATCACTTTTAAATTAGCTCCCCAAAAAGTTTCACGCAAGAATCAAGTGCCGAAAACATCCCAAATACATTCTCTCAATTTGAGTTTTGATGGTCTGGTATGAAAAAAGCTACAAGAAATTTCATCTATCGAAACCAATACAAATCGGTTTCTAGGCACTCAATGAAGAAGTTTCATGAAGACCCAAAATCTAAAGACCTAAAAATAAAGGACAATCAAAGAAAAAATTTATGAGATTCGTTTTTTATGAATTTTAGAAAAAACTCCAAATTTTCGCCAGGATGAGAAAAGAATATTTCATAAAGAAGTTGACACTGGAAGAGCTCTCTATCAAGTTTCGCAATTACCTTTGGAATCTGCAAAAAAAATTGGTATCATGTCGAGAGAAAGAATCGAGAAATTTGTGGCATACATGAGAATTTTCTTTCCAAAATGAATTCCCAAAGTTGAAAGAAAGATAAGGAAGAAACCTCATAAAGGAATCGGGAGCTACAAGTGCCTAGAACGTTTCAAAAAATAACAAGTTTCTGGGTTTTAACTTTGGTGAGAATTAAGTTTCCGAACAAACTTTGAAGCTTATAACTTTAGCTGAGGTCCATGACGAGATGAATTCTTGATATCTAGCTCTTCCATACAACATGATCTTCAAGTTTCATGAAGAAATAAAGGGGCGGTAGAAGGCGGTTTTCAAACCAACCTCGCAACAAGCCACAGTTGTAAAAGAAAAATTCTCTACTTTTACTACAATTTTTTAGTAAAATGTGGCCACTTATTATCAATTTTAAAATTCTTTTGATGACAGATTTATTATGTAATTTCCTACCACATTGTTATTTATTTTTTTAGTTGAAGAGATTTGTAACGAAATCAATGGAATTCTGATGAAAAGAACGATGGAAATTGACCTACCAAAATAGTTTCTTCTGACAAACATATTCTTAGCCAATCTGATCTACATATAAGTTGTAATCAATGGGCTCTCAAAGAAATCTTATAGTAAACCATTTAAAATTCAATTTTCATCCAAGTGGTCACATAGTGAAAAGTGCCTATGGCCTAATGGATAAGGCATCTGACTTTTAATCAGGTGATTGTGGGTTCGAGTCATGCACAATATTTTTTATGTCTACCATGGATCGTCGTTGGTGGCTTGGACCTACTTTGGGTAAAAAATTTGTGCTTGCCTTAAACGTTTTCCATATAAGGCTTGAAATAGTGTCATACCAATAGTCCATTGATAACCGTGGTTATGAACAATCTCTATAAAATGTTGCTTGGAAACAAACTTATTTATGAAACCGAGGTCTTCATATAAAAACATTCTTTCATAATACAACATAATCATAACATAACATAGCATCATAAAAAAATGACATGTACAGGTGCCACAGAGTACGTATCAGTCATACAGCACACGAGTGCCACTGAGTACGTATCAGTCATACAGCACACATGTTGGCACCCTTTGAATAAGAATGGCACCCTTTTTCCAAATCGTCAAGAACAATGATAATATGGGTGTTCATTTCAAAAGAAAAGTAATCATAAATGTTAAGAAAAGACTATCATTTGCAATCATGGGTGATCTTGCTACATTATTCATTGTCATTAACATTGCAAGCCTCCATTCTCTAAATCCATAAACTGCAATTCTTTCTTGAGGCAATATGAGCTGTAATTTGCACTAAGCTATAGGTAACGTTAAAAGTTGTTAAAGGATATGTCCAAACAACTGTTCAGTTAATTCGAAGGGTACTAGGAAGTTTGATAGTTTTGAAGTTATGTCACGAAATTCCTTCTAGGTTTACCTAATATAATGAAAAGTCACACCGCCATTCAAATAGTGGTGGATGGTTGCACTCACAAGCTTACACAAGTTACTTCAAGTCTCCGTCCTATGAAGAATAGGTGAGATTATGTGATGTCAATATTAATAGTAACATGAGTATTAATAGTAACATGAATGTTATATGATATTTACTTCTATATGTCATGGTGCGTATATTATTTTTTGCATGTTAACACTATGCATGTGAGATATTGATAAGTCATGTATTCTTCATAGGAACGTTATATCATGAAAAGAATAGAGGTACGATTTTTATCATAAGTACGTACCATGATTTGAAACTAAAGGACTTCATACATTTTGTATGTAATGTGTATCGAGATATTTTCCTGTTTATGATTAGTACAGACACACACCATGATATTATATATTCTCCTTTCCCTCTGTGGCTTCCGGTAGCGTGAGTATGCATTGGGCCATAATCAGGTAAATGAATACATATATGACCATGACTTGTTGGTCCATGCGCATGTGTGTGAGCCGTGTATTGAGAAGTACAATGTATCCAACCCTACAAAGATTAGAAAGTAGTGACCAAGGAAAAGTTCTACGGAAAGATAAGTTTTTACCATAATTGCATGTAATTGCATTTTCTAACTTTAATAGCGGAGCGACTTACTAAGTATATTTAAATACTTAAGCCACATGCTACTTCTTTTTCATGTAAAGGTATGACACTTATTTACGAATGATGATGTCACTAGTGAGGCAAACTTCACATTCACAAATGACAAAGAGTCTTTACTCATGTGGCCAAGAAGATGTCAAATCTATTGGTGCTTAATGAAGAAAAGGTTATGGCGAACCCCTTCACAAATATTGAAGACCAAGTGGAGACAAACATGTGGTACTTAGACATTAAAGTGAGCAATCACATGACAGAAAATCGAGCAAAATTAAGGGAGCTTAATGAGAAGTTCATTGGAAACATGAAGCTTTATAATGGATCAATTGTACCTATCCAAGACAAATGATTCACCTTTTTTCAGTGTAAAAACGAGATCAATGTTTAATGACCAAGGTATATCACATCTCAAGTTTAAAGAACAATATTATTATCCTCGGTCAAATTATAATTATTAAGCTCGTTTATTAAGATATTTGAATGAAACAGAACCTTGTTGATCAAAGTAAAACGGTTGCAAATCGCTTATATAAGATACTAATGAAAGACCATCAACATCTTCTGAAAACCTCCATTAACATTAGTAGCAAGAAAAGAAAGAAGAAATAAGTTGATTGAAAGAAAAAGAAGCCGAAAAACTAAGCCAAGAAAAAACCATATGCTAATCCATATAAGTCCTAAGCACTTCTTTAAATGCATAAATTTTACTTAAGCATCTTGACTGTTGCCACAAAAACCTTAATTCCTTATAATGAGTCTTTACGAGTAGTTTGTCCTTTTCCACATGGTTCATAGCCCTAACATATCTAATCCCCTCATGAGATCCCCTTGATTACCCTTATAGTCATAAGTGAGTAACACATAAAGTTTCAAAACACTTGGACTCCCTATTGGTCTTGCTCATAATTTTTGTAGGACTATTTTGGCTATTTAAAAACTCAAAACTTGGTTTAAGTTCGAAACATATTCCAATGATCTTGTTACTTTTCACAATCATTTTAAATTACTAAATAAGACTTCATTTAATGTCATTTAGAAGTCACATGGGTCATAAACTAGTGGTACGTAACTTTAGACTCATTTTGGTTATTTTACACTTATCCTTTGTTCAGCTCTTTAAAAGTGTCAAATGAACTCCAAATTTCATGTGTCATGCCAAGTTTTCTATAAAAATATCATGGATATTAGAATCCATTCAGAGGATTATTTTAAAGTAATTATTCCATAATCTCTTTTTTAACTCTTACTTAAATTAGAGTTCATATAGATTTTTGAGTGATTCCAACCGGTAAAACTTCAGAAAAGTCTAGATTGATTTGAAAAAAATTCATATACTTTCATCATCGGGAATCTCCCACTTTGCTCAATCTCAATTCATAGTTTTATAATTGTATGTCATATTTTGGATACCTCATATTGCAATTCACATCCCTACAAGCCTGGAAAACATAAATAATCATGAAACTACATTGTTGTTTTTTTTTTATTTTATTTTAATTTTTTGAAACATCCGATTAGAACATCTCATCTTCCTCAGCAAAATCATTTTCATGTGTACACTAGTTTCAGTAGCCTACTACTTTTGATGATGCTATAATTTGACGATGTTAGATAAACACAACTCTCCACAATGGTATGATATTGTTCACTTTGAGTTTAAGCTCGACTCCTTTCTCTTTTAGAGTTCTTTATTCAACCAATGGCTAAGTTTAGGGCATGGCTCTGATATCATGTTAGATGAACACCACAATCCACAATGGTATGATATTGTCCACTTTGAGCATAAATTCTGATGGTTTTGCTTTGGGCTTCCTCAAAAGGCCTCAGCCAATGGAGAGAGTATTCCTTGATTATAAACACATGATCATTCCCTAAATTAACATGGGACTTTCATCCAACATATACAAATTTTGCTAAATCTAAACCTGTATTGAATCATCCATACATCATGTACCACTCGTATTCTAAGCATAGTAAGTCACATAAAAGTAAAAATAATATCTTTTATTATCTTTGGTAAGGCATACCTAGCTGTGATGAAGCGTTTGCTGCAAGACAATGGAAACATTCCGAGTGTACATCTTAGGCTAGTCTATAGAATCTATAAGCCAACAGCTCTAATACAATTTATAACGAATCATGTCAGAGATTCAAATCAGGATTCAAATATTAGATTCAGCACCTAGTGACCTCGTCCATTCCCCTATATCCCTTGCGACAGGATCACATTACTTGCTTGTAAGATCCCAAATAAGGTTAACGTAACTCAAGTATGTTTAAGAAGCCCACGGGATGTTTAAAAGACTCAAGGATAGGAACTAAGAGACCTAAGCAAAGACAAAGGGTCTAAGTAAGTAATGTTAATATCCTAGGATAGAATTATAAGGATTCAAGGTGTTTGGAGAAGGTTTGTAAGGAAAACGTAAGCATAAAGGGCAAAAATGTCATTTTTCTAAAAAATGAACTTCAAATTTACGAGGATATTAAGGTTTCATTATCAGTTTACACTTCCTCTAGAAATTATTAAGTAGGGGCTTTCATTTGAAACAAAAATGAAGTCTTGAAAGTTCCTTAAACTTGAGTTGGAAGCTTTTGGATTATGAATTTCATTAATCTCGGGTTTTTCAAAATTTATAGACTATCGTCCATCAAATTTCCTCAAAGCAATTCTAATCACTTTTAAATTAGCTCCCCAACAAGTTTCACGAAGGAATCAAGTGCTAAAAACATCCCAAACACATTTCCTTAATTTGAGTTTTAATGGTCGTGGGATGGAAAAAGCTACAAGGAAACTCATCTAGCCAAACCAATACGAATCGGTTTCTAGGCACTCAATGAAGAAGTTTCATGAAGACCCAAAATCTAAAGACCTAAAAAGAAAGGACAATCAAAGAAAAAACTTATGAGATTCGTTTTTTATGAATTTTGGAAAAAACTCCAAATTTTTCGACTAAGGTCCTTTAAAAGCTTTAATCTATGGATTATATAAACTCGAAGAGGATGAGAAAAGAATATTTCATAAAGAAGTTGACACCGGAAGAGCTCTCTATCAAGTTTCGCAATAACCTTTAAAATCTAAAAAAATAGGTACCATGTCAAGAGAAAGAATTGAGAAATTTGCGGCATACATGAGAACTTTCTTTTCAAAATGAATTCCCAAGGTTGAGAGAAAGATAAGGAAGAAACCTCATGAAGGAATTGGGAGCTAAAAGTGCCTTGAACATTTCAACAAATTACAAGTTTCTGGGTTTTAACCGTAGCGAGATTTAAGTTTCTCAACGAACTTTGAAGTTTATAACTTTAGCTAAGGTCCATCTGAGGTGAATTCTTGATCCCAAGCTCTTCCATGCAACATAATCTTCAAGTTTCATGAAGAAATAAACGAGATGTAGATGGCGATTCTCAAACCAACCTCGCAACCGGCCACACATCTAAAAATAAAAAAAATAAAAAAAAATTCTCTCCTTTTGCTACAACTTTTAAGTAAAATGTGGCCCTTATGATCGATTTTAAACTCCTGACAGATTTATTATGTAATTTCCTAGAAGATGTTGATTATTTCTATATTTATTTATTTTTAAAAGATTTGTAACGAAATTAATGAAATTCTCATGAAAAGAATCCTAAAAATTGACCAACTAGAATAGTTTAGTGTGACAAACAATTATTCCTTTAGTCTCATCTACATATAAGTTGTAATCAATAGGCTCCACGTTTGGGAAAAAATCTTATAGTAAACCATTTAAAATTCAATTTACATCCAAGTGGTCATATGTGAAAAGCGCCTGTGGCCTTGGCCTAAGGAATAAGGTGTTTGACTTCTAATCAGGCAATTGTGGGTTCAAGTCCCATTGAGCGTGTCATCTTGTAAAAATCTACACTCCTCACTCAAATCATGACTCACACCCTATGCTTTTGACGAAAATTGGGATCATGCAGGTTGACATAGTAGCTAGCGCCCATAGGGCACTAGAGTGACTTTATGGTCCTATATTTTCAGAGTGCATGGGGTGTCATGATCTTCACATGCTCATGACAAGCCCTAAAAGGAACTAAAGACTCATTAAATAGACATAAGTGTGACTAACTCTACCCCTTGTTCCTAGCCTTCATTGCAACGTCATCATTTGTACGTGGGTGCCTTAACTTTACCTTAATAATAAGAGCAGTATGTGGTTTGAGTATTTTAAGAAATATTTAGCAAGTAACCGCACGTTTGAGGTCGAGAAATACAAACACATGTGACATGGTCTTAGGTAGCTTTCCAATTCGAGTAAGGTTCGATGTGTAGTACTATCATACACACGACCCAACCATGAGCACATGAACCCACCAGGCAGGCTCACGTACCCCCTAGGCCTGTCTCATTGGGCTAGCACTTGCTAACGTGCTTTCATACACCAAAGAGGGAAAATATCCGCATAATATCATGGGGAACATAAATGTTGTAAGTCGTAAGGTATACATTTATACTAATCATAAGAGAAAAGTATTCTGATGCATATGACACAAAAATGTATGAGGTCCACATGCCTTCTATTTATAACATAATAAGTCTGTGAACGATGCAGACCCAGTTTCTATCAAATTTTTCTTACATAACATAACTTACCTGACATGGTCTATGAAGGTTTATACATCATAGATTATCATCATGATAACATATTATTACAACATAGTATAATCACACTATAGTATAGCTTATAAACACGACGTAACACAACATTGAATAGTATAGCAATCATAATTATGACAGGTGCAAGAGCCACAGGTATACGTCATAATACGTAATACAATTCATCCAACCAAGCAAATAGTAGAGCCATTTGATTAGGTTAAACAATGGTTGTTAGTTTATCTTTGGAGTTAGTCCAAATTCTTCCCTTGAAATCAAGTCATTCTATATGAATTTATGACACTAAATTAAAACACATTAAGTAAATTTACTTACATAAGGTTGACGATTAAACTTATAATTAGCTTATTATACTAAAACGATTGTAGGAAAGGGTTCAAAGTAGTGGAACGAATTGGAAATTTGTAAACCAAGACGTTCACGCTATTGGAGCCGCTACTGTGCCAAGCCGAGCCGAGCCGAGAAGCTGATGCTCGAAAGGGACGCGAGTAAGGACATGTATCACAGGGTTGGGATATATACTCACATCTGGGTTGGACTACTATCAAGTCAAGCACATGGGTTGTGAGGCTGCTGGGCTGGGAGACGAGCGTCTTGGACCGAGTGCCTTTGGACCGAAGGATGCACTCATTGGCTAGATGCATGTTGGGTCGGCTGCAACATCTGCCTGGGCTGACTGGGGTTGGATTTTTGTTGTTGCACAAATGGCCCACGTTTGCTTAAGGATTACAAACCAAATCCAATTTGGTTTGGACACAGATTTGAGGTTTGGGTTTGCAGTCCACCGAGGCTGAGGGGGTTGGACATGGACAAATTCCTTTGATTTTCCCTTTTCTTTTTGTGTTTTCTCTTATTTTTTTACCTAATTTAACCTAATTTTCAATCGAGTTGAGTTAATTTTGATTTGTTGTTGCCCGTAAATTCTTATTTTTGCAAAGTGACTCTAACTGTAACGGTTCAGGCCTATCGTTAGCCGATAATGTCCTCTTTAGGTTTTCCCTTTCAAACTTCCTCTAAAACTTTATAACGCGTCTACTAGAGTTAATAAAGGGTTTTGTTCTCCTCCCGAACCAATATGGGATATCACACTAACGCAGAGACTGAGAGAAAAAGAAGTTATTTGGAGAGTGTTTGAGGGAAATGACCTTATGAGTGGAGAGAAAACTTGCACGGAGTCGGTTAAAGTAACAGTACTTTATTTATTTATTTTTGTTTGCATGAAGATTTTAGTTATCTTGATTCGGAAAAAAATATTTACAACACATCTCCTATAAGATTTTAGACAATAACATGGTTGAGACAATTATCACGTCTTGTAATCGTTATTTTATATTTCTATTGATATGTCGACATGGGTTTGACATCAAGATAAGTAAATTAAATTTCTATTATATCATCTCGCAGCATGAACTCTGCACATTGTATCTTTTGATCATCTGGGCAATCTCTATTGAATTGAACCATAGTTGTGTCACTGTTAGATCATTTGTAGAACTACTAAAGTTACGAGGGTCATCCCTCTTGAAGTCTCGCAGGTGCTTTGCTTTTTTGGTTGACGACGAGGCATTTTCCTATTGCATTGTTACTATTGTTTGCATAATTGCTTGCAATGATTCCATGAGGGTAGTGGTAGGGTCTTGTGCAGCCTGAGGTGTCACTAGAGGTGGGGGTGGCACCATCACTTTATTTTAATAAAAATTAATCTACTACATGTACCATTTAATTAAACCAGTAACTATCTTTAAAAAGCATACCGAACGGTGACAGTACATTTGTTGGAGGACCATGGAAGGACATGTATCATACCTAAGGACATGTATCATAGGGTTAGTAATTCAATCACACACCTAACATGATTGGGACCTATCTTTTAAAACTGTAACATGACCTTAGAATCTTTCCAGTTTCGGCCAGGGTTCGATGTGTAGTACTTCTCCACTTATGACCCACGTATGCGAACATGAACCCACCAGGCAAGCTCGTAAACGTACTCCCTTAGGGCTTAATGAAGCACAATGCATTACACGTCACCAGACGCCTAAGAAAAGGAAAGACCCACGTGATATCATGACGAATATAAATATCAAAGGTAAACACCCGTACTAGCATAACATAACGAAGAATTATCTCAATGCACATGACATACATACACGCATGAGGTCTCATGATCATTCATATAACATGACATTAATTTCATTTTCTTTCTCCTTTCATTCATAACATATTTTATATATGCATATTGTATACATGGCAATCATCACATAATCCATCATACAACTTTACATGGCAAGACATAACGTGACACGAAATTTTATTTCATTCATAATATAGTGTAATGGACATCACATGCACACAACATACAATCACATGACAATAAAAAGAGCATATAAGCATCACATAATGAATATGGTACATGCAACCACAAGTAGGGGTGTATATTCAACCCGACAACTCGAACCAACCCAACCCGAACTATAAGGGTTGGGTTGGGTTGGATTAGCATTTCGGGAAGGGCCGAGTTCATTTTTCTGAACCAGAATTGAATTGGTTCGGTTTCGGGTTTGTGGGGCAAAACACCCAAGCGAACCCGATCCAAATTAATATATAATGTATATTAATAATCTTTTACTCTGGCCGTTCTAGTGAGACCATGCTCGGGTTCGACTCAAAGCGCATATTTTAGCTACTTGTTTTTGTTTATTTGTCTTTGTTATGCGCTACTTTGTTTTTTTTTTTTTTTTTTTACTGAATTTGTCATTGTTTTTTTTACTAAATTTGTCTCTGTCTTTTTTTACTGTCTTTGTTATGGGCTACTTATTTTTTTTTTACTGAATTTGTCTTTGTTATGCACTACTTGATTTTTTTTTACTGAATTTGTCTTTGTTATGCCCTACTTGTTTTTTTTACTGAATTTGTTTTTGTTATGCCCTACTTGTTTTTTTTACTGATTGTTTTTTTTACTGAATTTGTCTTTTATCTTTTATTTTTTAATTTGTCTTTTATCTTTTATTTTCTAAATTTTAATGTATTTATTACGGGTAACATTATTGTATCCTCTCTAATTCCAAAGGTATATTTTAATTAAAATATTTTTATAAACTAATAATTTTTATCTATTATTATATATTTTTATAAACTAATCATTTTTATCATCTGAATTTGTCTTTTATCTTTTATTTTTTAAATTTTAATGTATTTATTACCTATTTGTTGCAACATTATTATATCCTCTCTAAGGTCGGTATAAGCGCATATTTCAATTACAATATTTTTATAAACTAATCATTTTTATCCATTATTATATATTTTTTAACTAATCATTTTTATAATTTTAGCTACTTGTTTTTGTTTTTTTTTTTGTTTTTTTTTTTTTGTGAAGTTTTAATATATTTTATTTAAGATTGTATTCGAATAATGATGAAGTGTGGATTAATAAAACTTAAAAAAAAAAAAAATTGACAATCCAACCAACGAACCCAACCCGAAAATAGAGGGTTGAGTTGGGTTGGGTTGTGAAAAGTTTGGGTTGGGTTGGGTTATCAATCCAACCAACCTGAACTTTTGGATTGGGTAAAAAAAAAAAAAAAAATCTCTCAACCCAACCCAACCCGAACCATGTACACCTCTAACCACAAGGCATAAACCATCATACATCACTCAATTATCCAACTCCAACAGCAATGTCACTTGCTTGGTTGGCCATGACCGAAATTACTAATTACTCGGTAGCCACTTCAAAAACTATATTCCAACGCTTAATTTTACCAATGTAAAACCATATCACATACTTTTACTTTAGAGCATATCCATAACTTATTCTAGCTAAACATGACGATTATTTCCAATAAGTCCTAAAACTATCTAAAATAGGGTAAATAGAAGTCTTACTGAACTCAAACGCCTCAAATAAGGTCAGAAATAGCTTCATGAGGGTCGACAACTTACGAAATGGTATAGGTTTGTATACCGAGAAGCCTAAGCCGAGGAGTTGAGCCGCCAAGTCGAGCTTGAGCGAGTCGAGAAGCTAAGCCAAACGAGCCACTGAGCCAAATGGCAAAGTTTTTGAGTCGAGTCGGAGGATCCGTAATTGGAAAATGGGTCACGTGTAAGGCACGTGCAGTGCTGAGGGAACGGGTTGTCACTCGAGTCAAGGTGCGAGTACGGGTCCCTGGCTGCAGGATGTTAGGCTTAGTTGACCCACGTCTGGAGGGTAGACGTCTTCACAGGTCGAAATGAGTTGGGTCGTGCACGTCTAGAATAAGTATTAGCTTTATGGGCTGCAATGGGTTAGGTTCATGGGTTAGGGCTCCGACTTAAGTCCAAGCAGCTTTGCCTCCTTCGCCCAAGAACGGATAGTAATCCTTGATCTTTCTCCCCTCTTTTCTGACAGCTTTATGACATCGTTTATGCACGATTCTATCGTCATTTGTCTACCTCTTGTTTATGTAATAACACGACACTCGTTTGCTCCTAAAACCCAAAAATCTTAACTAAAATTTAAAATCTTCGTGGGATAATTTCTCGATTTCCTTCTCAGACAACGCTCTCGTTTTCTTGCTTTGATAACTCTCAGATGTGTAGGTGGGTTGCATAATGAAAAAAAGATTATGTTGGTGATGGAGAGAACGAGTGGTTTTTAAGGGGGCTATGGTTGGTTACTCTGCAAATATAATGTCTCGATTCCCCACTAAGTTTGAGTATACCGTTTTTGTTCCCCAAACTTCTACACAACCCCATTTCTTTTATAGGACCTCTAAAGACTCGACCCTAGAAGAGCTATGGTTATAATCACGTATGAACTCTAAGAATAACCAGAAAGTGTTGGTACATCATTTATCATTTATGTTGGAGAATGATGCATGAGCAAAGGATCACAATTGAAGAAAGCATTTTAAGAAGAATATTACCCGAGCCAGGGAAAAGAAATGAGGTCTAATCTTCCAATTTTTATTTTTTAACCATTCCTCTTTATCTTCAAATGTCTTATTCTCCCTTCTTTAAATAATCTTTTAATTAATTTTATTTAAACATAATATTACAATTTTAAATAACTATTTTATTTTTTATTTTTTATTTCAATAAAATAACCTCCAATAAAAAAAATATTTAAAAAATTTCTAAGTATCAACTTCGTTTTTATTTTTTATTTTTTATTTCAATAAACTTGGTTTCAGACCATTGTATTTATTGTTTTTATTTGTAACATTGGCATAACTTTCATGTAATGTAAATTTATATTTATAATATTTTGAATTACTTTTGAGTCGCCTACTTTAAAAAATGAATAATATTATCACTGTTTTACCCTCTAATGTATGTAACGATTCGTGATTCAAAGTTTCGAAAGTGGGTCGTTAGACAATGAGAAAATGAAGCTCCATTGTTCAAGTTTTGATATCAACAATTATAAGAGAACTACTCATCTACTTTTACTTATTTGAGAATGAGTGAATTTTGTCTCCTAAGACAATTATTACTCTTTCAAGTCTCCAAAATTTTAGGCATTTGAATCAACTATAAAAATAATTACCATCTATGAACTTATTCAGGGTTATGATCGAGTCACATATGATCATCTAGTGAAATATTAATATTCTGTAGCCTACCCTCCCTATCTTTCAAAGTAGCCAAATAAGTTTAGAAAGTGACTAGCATAAAAAAATTGGGTCATCAAGCTAAATATATATATATATAGTTTAAAGAAGTTTACTGAATACTTGTAATAGACTAAAACCTTCCTAGAATCCATTTAAACTAACAATAGTGTAAATAAAACAACAAAACCAAAATAAGAAGAAAAAGAAAAAGAAAAAGAAACGTCGTAATCCTCGATCTTTCTCCCCTCTTTTCTGACGGCTTTGTGACACCGTTTACGCGTTATTCCATCATCCTTTGTCCATCTCTTGTTTCTACAATAACACCACGACACTCCTTTGCTCCTAAATCCCAAAAATCTTAAATAAAATTTGAGATCTTCATCAGGTAATCTCTCGATTTTCTTATCAGACAATTCTCTCGTTTTCTTTCCTGGATAACTCTCAGATGCATCGTTGGGTAGGAGAATGAAGTAAAGATTATGTTGGCCATGGAGAGCATGAGAGTAGGGCTTTTAACAAGGGGGTTGTGGTTGGTTACTCCGCATAAATAATACCTGGTCGGAAATCTCATGAGATTTCCCACGAGGTTGTAATATATCATTTTTTTCCAAATCGTTACATAACCCCATGTCTTTATTAATGGGACCTCTAAGGACCCAACCCTAGAAGAATTATGGCTCTAATCGATGTATGAGCTGTCTAGATGACCAAAAAAAAAATGTCGTGTGCATCAGTTATGTTGCAGGATCATGCACATGTACGGTGGAAATGAGCAAATTATTACAATTCAAGGAAGCAATTAAAAAAAAAATCCGCTTATTACAATTCAAGGAAGAAATTTTAAAAAAATTCGTTGCTTGAGAGATTCAAACTCTTGTGGGAAAACCCCATGTACTTAGCAAGCACACGCCTTAACCACTCGACCAAAGCAACAAATTTTGATTGATGATCGATGATGGGAGCATCCAAGAGTTGTGTAACTGCAAGGGTGGTTAGATCTATATCGTTGTCCGTATTTTATATTTTAATTTTGTTTCAGAACATTGTATTTATTTGTAACATTTGTATAACTTCCATGGACACATATGGTACGTTTCAAATTCTTAATGTAAATTTATATTTCTAATATTTTAAATTACTTTTGAGTCACCTATTTTAAAAAATGAATAATATTATCATTATTTTACCCACGAATGTATGTAACAATTCGTGATTCAAAGTCTCGAAAAGTGAGTCGTTCGACAATGAGACAATGAGGCTCCATTGTTCAAGTTCTGACTTCAACATTTATAAGATAACTACTCGTCTACTTTTTCTTATTTGAGCTGCTCCCTGTTTCTTATAGTCCCCAAAATTTTAAGCATATTGAATTGAGTATAAAAGTAATTACTGTCCATAACTTACTCCGGACTAAGATCGAGTCACATATGATCATCTTTTGAAATATTAATCTTCTCTATCCTACTCTCGGTAGCTTACAAAGTAGCAAAATAAGTTTCAAGAAGTGCATAAGTGGCCCTTTGTACAATGACCCTATTTTTCCTTGAAAAAAAAAATAATAAGTCAATATAACATGCATGAAATTCCTAATATGTACATTTGTTATGGACTAAACATTCCCAGAATAAGAAGAAAAAGAAAACCAAGCATAGTGATCTAACCTAAAAACTAAAATATATATTGCAAATGTAACTACTTCAACATTATTTCCATTGCTCTATAGTGACGTTGACATCTATATTTGGGTTTCTTTCGTATATTTGAAGAAAAAAAGTAGCACATTTCTTGAGTATTTAAAAGCCTTCAGTATGTAGTCCCACTGTTGGGGTCAGAAAATACATTACATGCAATCATAATAGGACCTATCCTTTCATAAAATATTTTTTGGTCTCTACTTTTCAATCTATGTAGGGTTAGATGTGTAGTACTTCTCTACACACGGCCCATGCACATGCACATTGAATGAATAGGTGGACTCATTACCATAGTTCTTATGTCTACCATGGATCGTCATTGGTGGCTTGGACCTACTTTGAATAAAAAATTCGTGCTTGCCCGAAAGGTTTTTCATATCAGGCTTGAAATAGTGTCATACCAATAGTCCATTGATAACGGTGGATATAAGCAATCTCCATAAAATATTACTTGGAAACAAACTTATTTATGAAATTGAGGTCTTGTTACTATTAATACTGACATCACATAATCTCACCTATTCTTCATAGGACGGAGACTTTACTTGAAGTAACCTGTATAAGTTTATGAGTGAAACCTTCCACCACTATTCGAATGACGGTGTGACATTTCGCTATATTAGATAAACCTCAAAACTATTGAACTTTTTGGTACCCTTCGAATTAACTGAACAGTTGTTTGGACATATCCTTTAACAACTCTTAACGCTACCTATAGTTTAGTGCAAATTACCACTCATATTGCCTCAAGAAAGAATTGCAGTTTATGGATTTAGATAATGTTAACGACAATGAATGATGTAGCAATATCACTCATGATTGCAGATGATAGTGTTTTCTTAACATTTATGATTACTTTTCTTTTAAAACAAACGCCCATATTATCATTGTTATTGACGATTCGGGAAAAGGGTGCCAAGTATTTGCACGCTCTTTCTTGTGCAAATGGTATCTCTATTGATAATATAAAAGTCGATGAAAAGAGGAAATCATGCTTGACCACCCACAATATATTTGAGAAAAAGGTTGAATGGCTTATCAATGAGCCATTCTACTATGTAAGTGACAATACACTCTCGCTTAGGTCAACCGGTAAGTGGGTTTGTTGTTAAATGCCCACATGCTTGGTTGGATAATCTATGTGGTGTATGACTGATACATACTCTATGGCACCTGTATGTGTCATTTTTTTTATCATGCTATGTTATATTATGATTATGTTGTATTATGAAATGACATTTTTATATGAATGTTATATGATGCATTTACTTTCATATGTCATGGTGCGTATATTATTTTTTCATGTTAATACTATGCATATGAGACATTGATAAGCCATGTATTCTTCATAGGAACCATATATCATGAAAAGAATGGAGGTACGATTTTTATCATAAGTACGTACCATGATTTGAAACTAAAGGACTTCATACATTTTCTATGTAATGTGCATCGAGATACTTTTTTTTGTTATGATTAGTATAGACACGTACACGATGATATTATATGTTCCACTTTTCCTCTGTGGCTTCCGATAGCGTGAGTATGCGTTGGCCCGTAATCAGGTCAAGAGATACATATATGATCATGACTGGTTGGTTCATCATTTGTGTGCGTCGTGTGTAGAGAAGTACTACATATCCAACCCTACTCGAATTAGAAAGTAGTGACCAAGTAAAAGTTTTACGAAAAGATAAGTCTCACCATAATGGCATGGAATTGCATTTTCCAACCTCAATAGTTAGACTACTTACTAAGTATTTTTAAATACTTTAGCCATGTGCTACTTCTTTTTCATGTAAAGGTATGACACCTATGTATGAATGATGATGTCACTAGTGAGGCAAACTTCACATTCACATTCACATATGACAAAGAGCCTGCACTCATGTTGGTTAAGAAGATGCCAAACCTATTGGTGCTCAATGAAGAAAAGGCTACGGTGAACCTCTTCACAGATGTTGAAAACCAAGTAGAGACAAACATGTGGTACCTAGACAAAGGAGCAAGCAACCACATGACTAAAGATCGAGCAAAGTGCAAGGAGCTTCATGAGAAGTTCATTGGAAACATGAAGCTTTACAATGGATCAATTGTACCGATCCAAGACAAAGGATTCATCTTATATCACCTCTCGAGTCTGAAGAATAATATTATTAACCTCAATCAAATTATAAAATATTATTAACTCGTTCCTTAAGTTATTTGACTGAAACAGAGCCTTGTTGATCAAGGTAAAACTGTCGCAAACCTGTATAATATACTAATGAAAGACCAAACATGAATATTTTTAGATATAAAATTGTCATATTTACACCTACTATTTATTTGACTTAGATTTACTATTATTTCGAAGTAAATCTTTGGAGGTTTTTTTTTTCCTTAGATTTACTCTTGCTTCTATTGATTTGATCTAGCTTTTTTCGGCATGTCTTGGTGTTGGAGGTGTATGCTGGGCCTGATGGATAGATTGCACCTATTTCGTCAGGTTTCTGTGACAGGGTATGGAGCACTAATGAGTCTAAAGACATTACACGAACCTATAACAACCATTTCGAGCTTTGCAAAATCTTATAACCATTGTCCTCCTTCATACATTGATACATATACTTGAGAGAACCTTTGTAGAAACATAACTCTTCTTTCATTGTTGTCTCGATCAATTTATGATATTCAATAAATATATTCTCACATGGGTCAATCATTTTCTCTCAACGATCAAAACTAACGCGTTCAACAAAGAACTTTAATGTGTTAAAAGTTTTGACTTAATAACTTTCGTATCTATGGCTCGACTCTACTCCCGCTGTTGGATTGGTATGACAACCGTGGAGGGGTGAATAGGGTTTTGACACAAAATTATTTAAAACTAAATTTTTTTTCTTTTATTATCAAACTCTTTATCAATGGAAGGTCACAATTATTGTATAAAAATAATTCAATTTAAAACAATAAACAATTAAAAATAAAACTAGATCATGATAATAATTTCAAAATTAAGTGAGATAAAGTTAGAGAAAGTAACATCGTAATTTGATGGTGGTTCAGTCAAACTCGACCTACTCCACCTTTTAAGCGTCTCTTGAAAATTTGAATAAAAACCTCGTCATCCTAAAATTTATATTATGAACACTTCAAAACAATGAGATCTCTCATAATTACCCTTATGCTCAAAAGTGAGTAACACACAAAGTTTCATAACATTTGGAGTCCCTTAGAGTCTTGAAACATCTCATAATCGGTGTAGGACAATGTTTGGTATTTAAAAATCCAAATCTTAGTTTAAGTTCTTAAGATATTCCAATGGTCTTTAAACTTTCATTTTAAACCACAAAACAAGACTTCTTATAAAATTTAAGGTCATTTAGAGCTCACATGGTTACATCTCATTGCAATTTCTTGAGAATGAACTAGCTGTGGTAACTCAAGGTAATTTTTCTGTAGAAGAGTATTTCTTGAAAGTGAAAAATATCTGTTCTAAAATTTCATAATTAGATGTTGAGGAGTTAGTGAGCGATGCTTGATTACGGCGTTATCTTATTCGTTGATTATGAAAATACTTTATGCCCTTTGTTTTCTCAATACAAGGATGGGCAAATCAGCCTAAAATTATTGAATTTGAGAATTTACTTTCTAATCGGAAAGTTTTGATTAAGAAAATGACTAGCAGCAACAAGTTTTCTTCAAAGTCAGAAGATGTGTTGTATGTCAAAGATCAAAGGTGATAGAATTTTTATTCAAAGCCTTCATCAAGCAATGAGAATCAATTCAGAAGTGAGGAGTCGTCAAAGAAGCCATTTAAAACTTGTTACAAGTGTGAAAAACCTGGTCATCTTAAACAAGATTGTCAAGTGAAAGTGGTGTGTAATCGTTGCGAAAAGCCAGGTCATATTAAACCAAATTGTCGGGTCAAAATGCAGGAAACATAACCAAATGTTGTACATGAAAGTAAAAATTCTTCCGACCCATTTTGGGAACACTATTTAACTATTGAAGTTCTAGACCAGCCAACAAATGCGACTTCAGCCGTACATCAAGATGATATCTCTGTAGATGCTCATGGCTTTATAGACTACAATGAAGAATTGATTATCGATTTTGGTTGTTCTCATCATGCAACTCGAAACGGAACTCTTCTATCAGGTGGTCGTCCACATTGTAAAAAGAAGGTCATTATGACAGCTGATAATTCAATGCATCCTACGACGAAAGAAGGAGATTTGAATGATGGGAGTGTTCTATTTAAGAACGTTTATCATGTTCCTTGTTTGAAGAAAAATCTTACTTTTGTATCACAAGTAACAAATTCAGGAAGATATGTTCTTTTTGGTCCTAAAAATGTTCAAATTCTTTCTAATGTGAAACATGTTGCTACTAATATCCTGTTATGTGGAAAAATAAAAGAATCTTTGTATGTTTTATCGGCTAGTGATGAATATATCAAGAAAATTGGTCATAATACAAGCTCAACGCTTTGGCATGCTCGTTTGGATCATGAGCGTTTTCAGTTGTTGCAAAAAATATCTACAAAACAACTTCTTGATGGTGTCCCTGTTTCTAAAGATATTCAGCATGATGAGATTTGTCCAGGCTGCCAATATGGCTAGTCTCATCGTCTTCCTTTGCCAAGCTCAAAGAGTAGAGCTTCAACAATATTAGAATTGATTCATTCTTATCTTTTGGGACCGACGCGAACAACAAGCTATACCGGCATTCATTACGTGATGGTGTTTGCGGATGATTTCTCTTGTTTTAGTTGGGTATACTTCTTAGAACACAAAAGTGAAACTTTTTCAAAATTTATTCAATTTAAGCATGCTATAGAAAAAGAATATGAATTGAAAAACAAGTGCTTGCACACTGATAATGGAGTAGAATTTCTTTCAAATGATTTTATGGAATACTGTAAGGAGCATGTGATTCAGCATCAACTGACTTGTCTAGAAACTTCGCAACAAAATGGGGTGGCTGAGCGCAAGTTAGCTCATCTTACATCAGTTTGCTTGTCTTAGTTGCATGGGAGGAGTCTTCCAAAAGAGCTATGGGCATCAGCTTTTCAAACAGCTTGTCATGGTGTAAATTGGTTGCCTCCATGGACAGGGACAGAATCATCACCATTCGAGCTGATTTAACATCGTAAACCCAATGTGAGTTATTTTCGTATTTTTTGGTCTATTTGTTATATTCATGTACTGAAACCTAACGGAACTAAACTTGACCCAAAGGCCAAGAAATGTTTTTTTGTTGGCTATGATACTCATAGAAAGGGTTTGAGGTGTATGGATTTGAAAAAAAAGGTTATTGTATCTCGTGATGTGATGTTTGATGAAATTTCAAATTAAAAAGACAATGCATATGGCAGCAAAAGTACAACTACTGTTGCACTCTTTCCTAATGATTATACATTAGGGAGAAAAGATTTTTCAATTGCGATAGACATTCAAGCTAAGGAGACTACGGAAGCCACTACAAATATTGAAGTTACCACAAGAAAAAATCCTCAAAGACAAAAAAGGTTACCAGATCATTTGTCTAATTTTGTAGTTGATATTAATCAATTTTCTATTATGTCTTGTTTTGTAACGAGAGATACAAGTGAAGATGAGCGGAAGTTGTACAATAAAGCTAAAGGGATTTCAGAATGGAAAAATGCAATGATGGAAGAAATTTCAGCACTTGAAAAAATGACACCTGGGAGCTTGTACCAAACCCTCATGATGTCGATTTAATTACTTGTAAGTCGGTTTACAAGTTGAAGAAAAAAGTTGATGGTAGAATTGATAGACACAAAGCTCGTCTTGTTGCTCGTGGGTTCTCTCAGAAATATGGTTAAGACTATGATGAGACTTTTAGTCCTGTCACAAGGATGGTAACATTATGGACAATCATCTCTTTAGATACTAGTAAAGGATGGAAATTATGGCAGCTTGATGTGAAAAAGGCTTTCCATTACGGAGAGTTGGATCGTGATATTTTTATGGAACAGCCGCAAGGATTTACCTTTAAGGAATATCCTGACTATGTGTGCAGATTTAAGAAGGCATTGTACGGACTCAAGCAAGCCCTCGTGCTTGGTTTGGTAAGATTGCTCAATATCTTAATTTTTATGGTTTTAAGTCTTCATGTGTTGATCCAAGCTTGTTTGTTAAGAAAACAGCAACTGTATGCACCTTGCTCTTACTTTATGTTGATGACATGATTATTACTGGTCATGATATTGTTGAAATCAGTAGTCTCCAAGATGCTTTGTCTTTTCGTTTTGAAATGAAAAAATTAGGTGAAGCTGATTGTTTTCTGGATTTGGAAATTAAGAAATGTGATGGTTATTTTCTCTCTCAAGGAGGATATGCATCTAGTTTATTAGCGGTTTTGTATAGAGAATTCAAGATATAAAATTACTCCTATGGAACCAAATCTCAAATTAGCTAGAAATGAAGGGAAGTCATTAGAAGATGGTACATTCTTTCGTTAACTTTTTGGTAGTTTTGTCTATTTATCTATCACAACCAAACATTGCTTTTTCAGTAGGAGTTGTGTCTCAATTTATGGATTAGCCACATGAGACTCATTCTTGACATTGCTTTTTCAATAGGAGTTGTGTCTCAATTTATGGATCAACCACATGAAACTCATTTAATTGTAGCAAAAATGATTCTTTGTTACATCAAGGGCACTCTAAATTATGGATTAATGTATGAGAAATCAAAGTCATTTTTCTTGAGTGGTTTTGTGGATGTTGATTGGGCTGGTGACGTGAACAACAGATGCTCCACAACAGGTTTTTGTTTTACAACTGACTCTGCTGCAATTTCATGGAACAGTAAAAAGCAAAGCACTTTTGCTTTGTCAAGTTGTGAAGCAGAATATATAGCTGCTACAATGGCGTTTGTGGCTCAGGAAACTTATTCAAGAAATGGTGACTACTCTCAATCAACCAATTCAAATTAAATGTGATAATGAAAGTGCAATAAAACTTGTTGGAAATCCGGTGTTTCATGCTCGTTCGAAACATATTGAAACTCATTATCATTTTCTTCGAGAGAAAATGTTATCGCAGTATGCTGAATTGCAGAAAATACATACTAATGAGCAAGTTGCAAACATATTTACTAAACACTTGCAAAAGTAAAGTTTTAAGTTATTCGTAATGCTGTCGGAGTTATTGAAAAATAAGCTTGCCCTAACCGAGGCGGTCAAAATCTAGTGCAAGTTATTGATTGGTGGTTTGAATTAAGTTATTTATTTTTAGGAGTCTGTTAGCTTCATTTCTGCAGATAAATTAGTTGCACGGTTAAGTTACAAGTTGAGTCTATAGGAGTTATTTCAATTTAAATAGAAGTCTTACCTTAGTAAAAGTACAACACTTCATATTTCAGTTTTATCTGTACTGTCTTTTTTAAGTAATAATAATTTCAAATTTATTCATAATTTTGAGTGTTAGATATTGCGTCAACATGGGTCATAAACTAGTGGTACTTAACTTTAGAGTCATTTTGGTTATTTTACACTTATCCTTTGTTCAACTCTTCAACATTGTCAAATGACCTCCAAATTTCATGCATAGCCTAATCATGACCTCCAAATGACCTCATATTGCAATCCACATCCGTGAAAGCCTCGAAAACATTAATAATCATAAAACTACATTTTTTTTTTTTTTTTTTTTTTTTTTTNACCTCATATTGCAATCCACATCCGTGAAAGCCTCGAAAACATTAATAATCATAAAACTACATTTTTTTTTTTTTTTTTTTTATGTTTTGAAACATCAGATTAAAACATCTAATTTTCCTGAGCAAAATCATTTTTATGCGTACACTAGTTTCAGTAGCCTACTATTTTTAATGATACTATAACTTGATGATGTTAGATAAACACAATTCTCCATAATGGTATGGTATTGTCCACTTTGAGCATAAGCTCGACTCCTTTTTCTTTTAGAGTACTTTGTTCGACCTTTGAAGATTCTATTGACATGACTAAGTTTAGGGCATGACTCTGATACCATGTTAGATGAACACAACTCTCCACAATGGTATGATATTGTCCACCTTTGAGCATAAGCTCTGATGAATTTTCTTTGGGCATCCCCAAAAGGCCTCAGCCGATGGAGAGAGTATTCCTTGATTATAAACTCATGATCATTCCCTATTAACTGACGTGAGACTTTCATCCAACATAAGATTTGAATAAAATTTTGCTAAATCTAAACCTGTATTGAATCATCAATACATCATGTACCACTCACATTCTAAGTATAGCAAGTCACAAAAAAGTAAAAATATTATCTTTTATTATATTTTGTAAGCCAGGCAATGGAAACATTTAGAGTGTACACCATAGGCTAGTCTACAGAATCTATAAGCCTAGAGCTCTAATACAATTTATAACAAATCATGTCAAAGATTCAGATCATGATTCAAATATTAGATTTAACACATAGTGGCCCCGTCCATTCCCCTATATCCCTCACGACAGGGTTACGTTACTTACTAGTAAAGCCCCAAGTAAGGTTAAGGTAACTCAAGTATGTTTAAGAAGCCCACAAGATGTTTAAAAGGCTCAAGGATAGGAACTAAGAGACATAAGCAAAGACAAAGGGCCTAAGTAAGTTATTTTACCATAGGAAGGAATTATAAGGATTCAAAGGGTTTGAAAAAGGTTTGTTGAGGAAAACGTAAACATAAAGGGCAAAAATGTCATTTTTCTAATTTTTCTAAAAAATGAACTTCAAATTTAAGAGAATTTTAAGGTTTCACTATCTTCCTCCGTAAAGTATTAAGTAGGGGCTTTCATTTAAAAAAAAATGAAGTCTTGAATTTCCTTAAAACTCTTGGAGGCTTTTGGATTAGGAATTTCATTGATGTCATGTTTTTCAAAATAAATCATCAAATTTCCTCAAAGCAATTCTAATCACTTTTAAATTAGCTCCCCAACAAGTTTCAGGAAGGAATCAAGTGTTGAAAACATCCTAAGTACATTCCCTCAATTTGAGTTTTCCTAGTCGTGGGATGGAGAGGAGTATACCATTGAGGATTAGGGTTATTTACATTCGAAAGGTTAAATTGTTGTAAATACTGGTTAGATTATTTAAGAATCAAAGTCGAGTTCTTTTATAACTAGAACAAAAAAGAAATCGTGGTCGGGAAGGTTATAGTAACAAAAGCCTCCTCTTAATTGGAAAGTGATTCCGTCTACATACTAGGCTAAAGCATGATCTTTCTTCATCTCATTCTATGTAATTTCATTTTCATCACCGTCACTTTGATCTCGAAAGATATGAAAGATCTCTCTTTAAGATTTTCTATACCCATGTTTTCCGAAGCCACACTTTGTGCCACTCCTTTCATTTATACTCTAAGCACGATTGCTATAATATATACTTCCTTGACTCAATAAATTGAGCTGAGACTACAAGTAAATTCATCTATTCAAACCAATATGAATCAATTTCTAAGCACTCAATGAAGAAGTATTATGAAGACCCAAAATCTAAAGACCTAAAAATAAAGGACAATCAAAGAAAAAAATTTATGAGATTCGTTTTTTATGAATTTTGGACAAAACTCCAAATTTTTCGACTAAGGTCCATTAAGCTTTAATCCAAGGATTATATAAACTTGAAGAGGATGAGAAAAGAATATTTCATAAAGAAGTTGACACTGGAAGAGCTCTCTATCAAGTTTCGCAATTACCTTTAGAAAAGAATATTTCATAAAGAAGTTGACACTGGAAGAGCTCTCTATCAAGTTTCGCAATTACCTTTAGAATCTGCAAAAACATAAAGAAGTTGACACTGGAAGAGCTCTCTATCAAGTTTCGCAATTACCTTTAGAATCTGCAAAAATATTGGTATCATGTCGAGAGAAAGAATCGAGAAATTTGCGGCATACATGAGAATTTTCCTTTGAAAATGAATTCCCAAGGTTGAGAGAAAGATAAGGAAGAAACCTCATGAAAGAATCGGGAGCTAAAAGTGCCTGGAGCGTTTCGACAAATAACAAGTTTCTAGGTTTTAACTCTAGCGAGATTTAAGTTTTCGAACTAACTTTGAAGCTTATAACTTTAGCCAAGGTCCAGATGAGGTGAATTCTTGATCTCTAGCTCTTTCATGCAACATGATCTTCAAGTTTCATGACGAAATGAAGGGACTGTAGAAGGCGATTTTCAAAGCAACCTCGCAACAGGCCACACACTTGTAAATATGTCTAATAAATACATATGTCTGCTAAACGTACCATTTTATCAAACTATCCCTCTCGGTTTCATCGTAAATACTATACAACTTTTTTTTTTTTTTTTAATTTTCTCCCCTTTGGCAACAATTTTTAAGTAAAATGTGGCCACTTATGATCCATTTTAAACTCCTTTTGATGACAGATTTATGATGTAATTTCTTATAACAGGTAAATCATATTGATATTTATTTATTTTTTTAGTTCAAGAGATTTGTAACGATATTAATGGAATTCTGATGAAAAGAACCATGGAAATTGACTTACGAGAATAGTTTCTTCTGACAAACAATTATTCCTTTGCCAATCTGATCTACATATAAGTTGTAATCAATGAGCTCCACGTTCAGTTTACATCCAAGTGGTCACATAATGAAAAGCGCCCATGGCCTAATGGACAAGGCGTCTGACTTCTAATCAGGCGATTGTGGGTTCGAGTCCCACTGGGCGTGTTATGACTAGGCAAAGACCATAAACATGTTTAGAGTGATTTTATGGTCCTATGTTCAGATAGCATGAGACTAAGTTCGAGCGTGTGGGAGTGCATGAGAGTTATATGTCACGATCATACATCTTCAAGCATGTGGCGTCATGATCTTCACATGCTCATGACACTAGATAAAATAAAGAAAAATAATGTGAACTCTAAACTAACTTAAGGGCTACTAAATAGACATAAATGTGACGAACTCTACCTTTTGTTCCTAGCCGTCATTGCGATGTCACCATTAGTACGTGGGTGTCTTACCTTTACCTTAATAATAAGAGCAGTACGTAGTTTGAGTATTTTAAGAAATACTTAGTAAGTAACCGCACGTTTGAGGTCGAGAAATACAAACACGTGACATAATGGACCTATTATTTAAAAAGAAACATGGCATGGCCTTAGGTAGCTTTCCAGTCCGAGCAAGGTTGGATGTAAAGTACTCTCCTACACACGACCCAACCACGAGCACATGGACCCATCAAGCGGACTCACGTACCCCCTAGGCCTATCTGGCTAGCACTCGCTAATGTGCTTTCAGACACCACAGAGAGAAAATACCCACATAACATCATGACGAACATAAATGTCGTAAGTCGTACAATACACGTTTATACTAGTCATAACATAAAAGTATTTTGATGCATATGACACAAAAATGTATAAGGTCCACGTGCCTTAAAATAATGACATAAATTACGAGGCAAGTCAAACCTCCATCTATTTATCATGTAACGAGTTTGTGAATGATGCAGACATAGTTTCTATCAAAATTGTCTTACATAACATAACTTACACGTCATGGTCTATGGAGGTTTATACATCATAGATTATCATCATGATAACATATTATTACAACATAGTATAATCACACTAAAGTATAGCTTATAAGCACGACATAACACAACATTGAATAGCATAGCAATCATAATTCTGATATGTGCAAGGGCAACAAGTATGCATCATAATACGTAATACAATTCATCTGACCAAGCATATAGTAGAGTCACTTACTTGTGTAGGTTAAACAAGGTTTGTTAGTTTATCTGTGGAGCTAGTCTAAATTTTTTCCTTGAAATCAAGTCAACCTGTGTGAATTTACGACACCGAAATATGTAACAACCCTATTTTTTATAACTTTCCATCATCTCGTAGCATGAACTCTGCATATTGTATCTTTTGATCATTTGGGCAATTGATCAGCCTAAACACTATCTTTATTTAATTCAACCATAGTTGTGCCACTGTCAGATCATCTGTAGAACTACTAAAGTTACGAGGGTCATCCCTCTTGAAGTCTCGCAGATGCTTTTCTTTTTTGGTAGATGATGGGGTATTTTCCATTTGCGTTCTTACTATTGTTTGCATAATTGCTTGCAATGATTCCATGAGGTTAGTTGTGGGGTCTTGTGCGCCCAGAGGTGTCACTAGAGGTGGGGGAGGCACCATTTCGTCAGGTCGATTCATCGATTCCTCGCATATCGGACTTTGATCTCTTCTTTCCCATTCCTCTATCTCTAATAGGGATGCCCTCTTCCTCGTCCTCTAGATGACATAATCTATACATAGAACGTAACTACTAAGTCTATAATACTTAACTTACATACATTACATACTTCTCTAATCAATCACATGAATACATCCAACACATGCTTACAATCTTTCCGTTAATATAATTACATTAACATGCTTGTTATGTCTAACCTTGGATTATCATAATCACGTTAATATATCAAACATAATGTCAAATTTTATTTTAATAAAAATTAATCTACTACATGTAAACCAGTTACTATTTTTAAAAAGCATACCTAACGGTAACGGTACATCTATTGGAGGACCATAGAAGAACATGTATCATGCCTAAGGACATGATTGGGACCTAACATGATAGGGTTAGTAATGCAATCACACACCTAACATGGTTGGGACCTCTCTTAAAACTGTAACATGACATTAGACTCTTTCCAGTTTCAGGCAGGGTTTGATGTGTAGTACTTCTCCACCTGCGACCCACGTACGCGAACATGGACCTACTAGGCAGGCTCGTATACGTACTCTCTTAGGGCTTAATCAAGCACAATGCATTACACATCACCAGACGCCTAAGAAAAGGAAAGACCCCTATGAAATCATGACAAATATAAATATCAAAGTTAAACGCCCGTACTAGCATAACATAGCGGAGAAGTATCTCAATGCACATGACATACATACATGCATGAGGTCTCATGATCATTCATAACATGACATTAATTTCATTTTCTTTCTCCTTTCGTTCATAACATATTTCATATATGCATCATATATACATGACAATCATCACATAACCCATCACACAACTTTACATGGCAAGACATAACGTTACAGACATGAAATTTAATTTCATTCATAATATAGTGTAATGGACATCACATGCACACACAGCATACATCACATGACAATAAAAAGAGCATATAAGCATCACATAATGAATATGGTACATGCAGGAATCACAAGTAGGGGTGTACATTCAACCCGACAACCCGGACCAACCCAACCTGAACTATAAGGGTTGGGTTGGGTTGGATTGGCATTTTGGATAGGGTTGTTCATTTTTCTGAATCTAAATTGAATCGGTTCGGTTTTGGGTTCGTGGAACAAAACCTTCTGGTTGACCTGAGCGACTCGATGGAAATAAATATATAATGTATAATAATAATTTTAGTTTTAATGAGACCCACATTCAAGTATATTACATATTTTTCTTTGAATTTTTTTTTTTGTTATATTTTCAATAAAACTTTAAAAAAAAAAAAATTGACAACCCAATTTTCGTTTGTTATATTTTTAATAAAACTTAAAAAAAATTGACAACCCGACTCGAGGGTTGGGTTGGGTTGTGAAAAGATTGTATCGGTATTAATAAAACTTAAATTTTTTTTTTTGAATAATTATATTTTTTATATTTTATCTAAGATTGTATCCGTATAATTATAAAGCGTGCATTAATAAAACTTAAAAAAAATTGACAACCCAACTGGAAAATAGAGGGTTGGGTTGGGTTGGGTTGGGAAAAGATTGTATCCGTATTAATAAAACTTAAAAAAAAAATTATTTTTTTGAATAATTATATTTTTTATATTTTATCTTGTATCCGTATAATTATAAAGCGTGCATTAATAAAACTTTAAAAAAAATTGACAACCCAACTCAAAATAGAGGGTTAGGTTGGGTTGTGGAAAGATTGTATCCTTATAATTATAAAGCGTGCATTAATAAAACTTTAAAAAAATTGACAAAAAAAAAAAAAAATTAACAACCCAACTAAAAAACAGAGGGTTGGGTTGGGTTGTGAAAAGATTGTATCCCTGCATTAATAAAACTTAAAAATTCGAGGGTTGGGTTGGGTTGGGTTGTGAAAAGATTGTATCCGTGCATTAATAAAACTTAAAAAAAAAAAAATTGACAATCCAACCCAAAAATAGAGGGTTGGGTTGTGAAAAGTTTTGAATAAAACTAAAAAAACTGTTGACAACCCAACCCGAAAATAGAGGGTTAGGTTGGGTTGTGAAAAGGGTTGGGTTGGGTTGGGTTGTGAAAAGTTTTGAAAAGATTGTATCTTTATAATCATAAAGGGTGGATTAATAAAACTTAAAAAAAATTCACAACCCAACCCGAAAAGAGAGGGATGAGTTGGGTTGGGTTGGGTTGGGTTGTGAAAAGTTTTGCGTTGAGTTGGGTTACCAATCCAACCAATCCGAACTTTTGGGTTCGGTCAAAAAATCCCTCAACCCAATCCAACTCGAAGTACACCCCTAGCCACAAGGCAAGAATCATCATACATCAATTAATTATCTAACTCCAACAGCAACGTCACTTGCTTGGTTGGTCTTAGCCGAAATTACTAATTACTCTGTAGCCACTTCAAAAACTATATTCCAACGCTTAATTTTACCAATGTAAGACCATATCACATACTTTTACTTTAGACCATATCCATAACTTATTCTAGCAAAACATGACCATTATTTCCAAGATAAGTCTTAAAACTACCAAAATTTGGTAAATAGAGGTCTTACTGAACTCAAATGCCTTAAATAAGATCAGAAATAGCTTCATGAGGGTCGACAACTTAGGAAATGATATAGGTTTGTATATCGAGAAGCCTAAGCCGAGGAGCTGAGCCGCCAAGTCGAGCTTGAGCGAGCCGAGAAGCTAAGCCAAATGAGCCACTGAGCCAAATCGCAAAGTTGTCGAGTCGAGTCGGAGGAGCCGCAGTTGGAAATGGGTCACGTGTCAGGCACGTGAAGTGCTGAGGGCACGGGTTGTCACACGAGTCAAGGTGCGAGTACAGGTCCCTGGCTGCAGGATGTTAGGCTTAGTTGACCCACGTCTGAAGAGTAGACGTCTTCACAGGTCGAAATGAGTTGGGTCGTGCACGTCTAGAATAGGTATTAGCTTTATGGGCTGCAATGGGTTAGGTTTGTGGGTTAGGACTCCGACTTAAGTCCAAGCAGCTTTGCCTCCTTCGCTCAAGAACGCATAGTAATCCTTGATCTTTCTCCCCTCTTTTTTGACGGCTTTATGACGTCGTTTATGCACGATCCTATTGTCATTTGTCTACCTCTCGTTTATACAATAATACGACACTCCATTGCTCCTAAAACCCAAAAATCTTAACTAAAATTTGAAATCTTTGTGGGGTAATCTCTCAGTTTCCTTTTCAAACAATGCTCTCATTTTCTTGCTTGGATAACTCTCGGATGCGTAGGAGGGTTGCATAATGAAGAAAAGATTATGTTGGTGATGGAGAGCATGAAGGGTTTTTAAGGGGGGTTATGGTTGGTTACTCTACAGATATAATGTCTGATTCCCTGCGAAATTTAAGTTTATCGTTTTTTTTCCAAACTTCTACACAACCTCGTTTCTTTTATAGGACCTCTAAAAACCTGATTCTAAAACAATTATGGTTATAATCGATCTATGAACGGTCTGAATGACCAAAAAATGTCATGTACATCATTTATATTGTAGTGATGCACATACACCGTGGAAATCTAACTGAGAAATTCTTAGCCCTCGTGGTAGTATGAGCAAATTACTTAGAAATTTTTTAAATTTTTTTTTTTTTTTAACCATTCCTCTTTATCTTCAAATGTCTTATTCTCCCTTCTTTGAATAATCTTTTAATTAATTTTATTTAAACATAATATTACAGTTTTAAATAACTATTTTATTTTTTTATTTTTATTTCAATAAAATTATTCTCCAAAAAAAAAATTTAAAAATTTCTAAGTAATTTTATTTAAACCAATAAATAATCGGTTTATCAAACACGTTTGCTAAAAAATTTATTGCTTGAGAGATTTGAATTCTCACGAGGAAACTCTATGTACTTAACAAGCACACATCTTAACTACTCGCCCAAAGAAACAACTTTTAATGGATGATCGGTGGATCATGGACTGATGATCGATGACAGGAGCATGCAAGAGTTTTCCAGCGGGGAGTGCTATTAGATTTGTATTATTGTCCCTGTTTTATATTTTAATGTCGTTTCATAACTAAAATGATCAAAATGCTCTTATAGTTACGTTCCACTAGTTTATGACCAAGTGACCTCTATATGACATGAAATTTAATAAGAAACTGCCTAAAAGAATTATCAAATTTCAAGATCAATAGAACAGACTTAAACCAAAATTTAGGGATAAATGAGCAAACTATCCCTATAATAATTATGAGTTGATTAAAGATTCTAAAGGACTCCAAAGGATAAAAAATAAAAAAAGAAAAAAAGAAAAAAACTTTATATGAGACTCGAGGATAATTATGTGAGGTCTCACTAGAGTATTAGAACATGTTTGGGTATGAACCAAGAGGAAATGACGAAATTACCCCTTAAAATCCTTTACAAGATGGTTAGGAAGCGATAAGATTTATTAATACCAAGTGACAAGATGCTTAGGAAGATTTATGCATGCGAAAAAAATTTATATGACTCATATGGATTTTAAAGCATACGTGTTAAGAAATTCTTTTTGGTTGTGCCTCAAGACTTAACAAAGAAATCTTAGAACTAGAAACCGAGATACCTAAAAAACCTCCTAATATGCAATGAAACTTGGTCATACGACACAGACTACGTCGTAGGGAACACATGAAGTCCTAGGCATAGGTACTCAGACTATGTCGCAGAGAACACATGAAGACCTAGACATAGGTATGTAGATTGTATCGTAGGGAGTACATGAAGTCCTTGATATAGGTATGCAGATTGTATCACACGAAAAACATGAAGCCCTAAATTGGGAGTTAAAGACTAAATTAAATATCTAAGATATTCCAACATTAGTATCAACATGATATATCAATTTCAACAAAGAGTCTGAGCCATGAATTCACTTGAAGTATGGATAGCACGATGAAATAGAGTTCAAGTAGATCGAGCCATATATATGCTAGCTACTAGGCCAAAACTTCAAACACCTTTCCATTTTTTTATGGAATATGTTAATTTTGATAGTCAAAAGGAAAAAATGCATAGTCGGTCGTCTAGATTGATATAAAGGCACCAAATTGTAAATTTACTTGATTTAGTGAGGTGATTTAGAAGGTTTGTTCATATGTTCCAAGTTTAACTTAGTATGTTTCGGATGAAATGACAAGTTAATCTCATGTTTCATCGAACTTTTTGACATTGTAGATTGATCTGAACAGAGATATAAGACTAGGCTTACCATTGTCCCTCTCTGAAGTGCATAATGTATGTCAAATATCCATGTTTCGCAAATACTTGACTAACGAGAGGCTAAATAAAAAATCTCATAACGAGATTTGAATTTTAAATTTTGTATTTTTTTACAAACTATGCGGAGGTACTGCGAGAAAGTTGGCCGCAAGTGCAAGAAGTTGGACCTAACGAATTATATTGTATTAATAATCGAAGAAGACATAGCAAAATTCATTTACCTCCATTTACTCGAGGGGTAAATTCTAACATCACAAACCAAAATTTAGAGAGTCAATAGGAGAAAAGATTACTACATAATCATTGCCTTTCGTTTTTGTGAATATCTTTTAACTACTAATCGAGTCTTGAAACTTCTGCCATCTGGTTAAGTCTTGATTCTGGACACTACTTGTTCATTAGAGCTCTCTTTATTATGGACAACTCAATCAACACCCACATATTATTCTTTTCAAGTGAACTCATTGATCATTCATATTTCCACTTCGTTGAACCCGCCACCTATACAGGCTCATCAATGAACTATGGTCCTCTTAAGTTAGTTAGTAACAAGTATGGTAATGAATGTGAATATCTATTAGATGGTCTAATAGTCGTGGATGATCTCCTTAACACCTACTTAGGTGTGAATTTTTTTAGTAGTAATCTTACGAGTTTCTTTAGATTCTACACCGATATTACTTGGTAAATTTTTCAGCAACTCATCTTAACTCCCACTTGCTTCATAGTCTTTAGGCTTCTTTTTTCCTTGTATGACATTTCCATCAAAATTTATGTCACAATGTCTCATAATTTTTCTGTTCCTGTCATCCCAAAATTTATACCCGAATAAGTCAGAACAATAGCTTATGAAGTAGTACTTCACACCCTTAACATCAAGTTTTTCTCTCTTCTCTTGATCAACATTTTCATACATAGTGTAACTAAAAGTTCTCAAGTGAGAGTACTTTAATTCATTTTGTGTCCATAACTCTTCTCGCTATTCGAACCCCAAGGGTATTAACGACCCTCTATTGATCAAGTAGGTTGTTATATTCACAACATCAACCCATAATTCTTTGGTAATCTAGAATAAATTCTCCTACTCCTTGCTCGCTCATTCAATGTTCTTTTCATCCTTTCAGCAACATCATTTTCTCTTGTCTTACTAGGAACTATCATCATTAATCTAATTCCCTCATATACAAAAAATTTCTTTAAATTCTAATTTGTTGTACTCTTCTCCACCGTTTGACATCAAACATTTGATCTTCCAATCGATATGATTTTCAACTTTAGCTTTCCACTTCTGGAAGGGGCAAACACATCTGATTTTTGTTTCAAGAAATAAACCAATATCTTCCTACTAAAATCATCCATGAAGGTGACATAAAACATGGATTCACCGGGTGATGGAACTTGAGATTGTTTCCATACATTTATATGGACCAATTCCAACCGTACTTCCTTCGGTTCTTTAGAAGTATTTGTGAAGCTAACTTGTTTTTACTTGCCCATAACACATCTCTCACAAAGACCCATATCAACAAATTTTAGGCCTTCTAGAACTCCTTTAGCTAGCATCTTAATTCACTTAATGCACATATTTTCAAGTCAATTGTGTCATAGACTTAAAGGGGAAAACTCTCAGCAATAGCAGTCATGTTTATACACCCTACAATGGTGTATAAAGTTCTATAGTTTGTATGATGTGCTACCACCATAGCACCCTTCACGAACTTACCCGGACTCTTTTCAAACTCTACTACATAACCTATGTTTTCCACTAACCAATGGAGATCAAGTTCTTCTTGAGACCTAAGATATACTGACATCCTTTAATGTCCACTGATCTTTTGTTGAAGTTTGTACATGAACATCTCTCGTTCCTTCAATCTCCAAAGCTTTGTTGTCAACGAGATACACCTTCTCAAAATTTCTAAATTTGAAACTTCAAAACAGTTCCTCGTTTGGAGATAAATGAAAAGATGTACCTGAATAAAAAATCCAGGTTTCAATCGAGTTGAATTAGAGCCTCCTCTATATCTTTTCCTAAACTTATATCAAGATTGTCATCTCTAGATTTGTGATTCTGCTTCTTCTTCCGTTTCGTACAATATGTCTGAAAGTGCCTCTTATCTCTACAATTTTAACACGTTACGTTTGGGTGTGTTTGAATATTTTTCTTGGTTCTTTGATTTTTATCGACCGTGTATATTTGGGTCCTTCGATTTACTTCTTCTCCTCCGATAAACACTGAAAGCACTTTCCAATTAATCTCCAATTTCTAGTTTGTAAATGCTTTATTTGAAAACTACATCTCGAATTCATCAAACTTTAGTTTCTCCAAGCCTCGAGAATAGCGGATCAGAATAACAAAAGTATCCTACTATTCAGGTAAATATGACATCAAATTCAATGTTTTAATTTTATTTTCGAAGTTAATTTCCACAAAGCAAAATTACTTACAATCATATTGAAGTCATTTATATGATTTGTAATAGTTCCATCTTCAAATATTTGTAAATTGAACAATCTACGCATTAAATATACCGTATTCATAGCCGAGGATTTTTCATACATATTTGACATTGCCTTCAACCAATCTGAGGTTGTCTTCTTCTTGAAGATATTGAACGTCACGTTTCTGGATAGCGTCAACATCTTCAACCTTAGAGCTTTTCCAATCCTTGAGCTTCTACAACTCTATAGTCATGGTATCTAACTTCACCCCAAATAAGGATTCATGATGATCTTTATGATACAAATACATCTTCCAAGACTAAATTTGAATCCACAAAACTTCTTGATTCCAATCTTTTAACTTTCGATCTTCATAGATGGGGTGAGTATCTCTTAGCTTTGATACCAATTATTTTGATTATATAACAACTCACACAATCAATCATCATACTAATAAAAGGTAAACTATAACCCTTTGTTCCTTTTCTTTTCCTTTTTACTTTTCTCTTTTTCTCCGAATATGATCGGTTTAGGATCTCTTCAAACCCCCAAATGATCCTTTTGCCCCTTGGTTGACTTTGACCAACATTTTTTTTATTTTTTATTTTTTTTTATATCTAATCTAGGTTTTCGAGATCATTATAAGCATTTTTTTGTGTCTACCACAACCTCAAGTTCGACCTCTAAGACTCTCAATAAAAGTTTAGAAGTCTATCTTAAAAGGAAAAATAGAGAAAATTAATTCTCATTAGAGCTCGAACACTACATATTATCCCCTACTTCAAAACATTTATCCTTAAAAGTTGTTTATGCTCAATTCCCATGGTAGGTCAACCTTAGGTCTACTTATCTCACTTGCATTGTGATGCCATTCCGACCCTTTCTCCACTGGTTCATAACCTTAGTTATTTGCTTAACTCGCGTCCTTCCATGTTCAAAGAGGTTGTAATAATCCCTATCGTCCTCCGGAACCCCTCCTTGAGTTCTTTGACCACTATAGTGCACCAAGAGCTACCCTATCCTTTGTGCATCCTACCCTATCCTTTGTACATGATGCACTCTTAGTAACAGAGTGAGTAATTGAATGGTTGATGAGAAGATTGTATTATGAAGAGAAAAAAAGCTCCATGTATATAGACAGAATACAAAAGATATTTAGAAAGTCTACCTAAGAATCTATAGAAAATTTGGTAACAAACCAGTAAACAAATCAAAATTAAATCAACAACTAACTTAAGATTTAATCAGAAACTAACTGACATCAATCTAAACAAACACGTGATCTTTAACACTCTTCTTGTTTAGATGCTCTTAACTCCAAGCTTTTTCTTAAACACCCATCTTACTCCAATTATCTTTCTGTTTAGAGGTCGATCAACCAACTCCCAGATTTTTTTTTTCGATCACCAAAAGCTCCTCCTCTCACAAGTGCACCATCAACCAAAGCATCTTGTCGTTCATCTTCAAACTCTTCTAACATGCTCCCAAATATTAAATTGTTTTGTGCATTAGAAATTTGATTCACCTTAGTCAGTTCTTCCCAATTTCATTGCTCATTTCCAGTAAAATGAACATCTCGGCTCACAATAACACGACTAGTGTGTGGTAGAAAAACTCTGTGGATATAATGCTATATCCAACAAAGATGTCAACTTCTGCCTTTTTGTCAAGCTTATCACGCTTGACAAGTGGAATGTAAGTGAAGCAAAGACACCCAAATGCTCTAAGGAGCATTAAAGATGGTTTGTAACCATACAAAACTTCAAATGGTGTCAGGTCCTTAATAGCTTTTGCAAGCACACAACAGTATTCGCTGCTTTTCCCCAAAAACATTCTTGAAGATTCTTCTCATGAAGCATGCATCTCGTCCTCTCCATTATAAATCTTTCCTCCTTTCACTGACGTCATTCTTGTCAAAGAAAAACTCACCAATTGTGAAATAAATCTCACACAAACTAACGATAGAAGGAGACAAAAAACACTCTGTTTATCTCAAAAAACCTTCTTTTATTACTTCTCTGTTTCTTTTCTTTTTTTCTCTACTTTTCACAATAGGAAGAACAATATATTTATAAGCTCTCCTAAAACTAAATATAACCATGGAATGCCACTGTTTCCTGACCCATGAAACACCACTATTTCCAAAAATAAATCTTGGCCTTTCATTTTCAAGTATTTTGGCATTTTCATTTACTACTGACTTTTCAATTAAAAACCCACTAAAATTAACGAACTAAAAAATAACATTTAACGTTTATTCAATAATTTTGTTGAAGAGTGTATGGTGCTGTCAATTGATGTTCAATTCCAGCTTCTTCACAAAAGTTGTTAAAAGTTTTCGAACTGTACTCCTTGCCATTATCTAATCCTATAGTCTCAATCAAACATGCACTTTCATTCTCAACTCTGACTTTGAATTTCTAAAATATACCCGCAACTTCTGACTTTTGCTTCAGCAAGAAAATCCAACATATTCTTGTTAAATCATCAATAAAAACAATGTAATAAAGATTGTCATTTAATGATGGTGTTGCTCAGGACCACAAAAATTAATATGAACCAGCTACAACTTTTTCGAGGCTCTCCATGCATCTTTAGGAAAGGGTTGTCTATGTTTCTTCCCAAAATTACAAACATGGCAAAAAGGCATGTCATCATCAATGTTAGCGAGTCCTTCTACCAAGTTCTTTGACTGCATGTGAAGCAAATCTCAATGATGAAAGTGCCTAAGTCTTTTGTGCCAAATCTCAGTGGCACTAGCAATGGATATAAAGGTCATCTGCTCTTTCTCCATCAGATTTAGAGCAAAGTTTTTTCCTTTCATTTTGACATTGAACAAGTCTTTGCCACTAGCATCTCGTATCAAGCACTGATTATTCTCTAACAACACTTTATAGTCTTTATCAAATAACTGACCAACACTTCAGAGATTTTGATCAATTTTAGGAACAAATAAAACATCTGGAATAAATTTTGTACCTTCATAGCTTGGTATAGCTACTGTGCCTTTTCCGTTGACTTCCAAGTGTTCACCATTGTCAATCCTCACTCTCTCAACTTCAGTGTCTCTTAATTCCTCAAAAAACTCATTGTCATATGTCATATGATTTGTGCACCCATTGTCAATCAACCAGTTGTCGCTTGATTCTTTGTCTCAGACACAAGTGACCACAAACAATTGATCTTCTTCTTCTTGATCAATTACCTGTGCATCTACTTCTTTCACCTAACCTTTGACTTTGCAGATCACTGCTTCATGTCCAAGTTAATTGCATTTGGAGCATTTCGCGTCACATCTTCTCCAACACTTGTATGGTGGATGACCTTTCTTCTCACAATGACGGCAAGGTGGATAGGATTTTTTGGAACCTCCTCCTTTTGTCTTCTAATAATTGGTAGATGAATCTTCATTTGTCGATTGGTTTTTGAAAGTTTTCTTTGTTTTTTAACCTACTGTTGTTTGATGTTTAACAGGTAAGACACCTTCAATCACACCTTCTTGCCTCATAGACCTCCTTTGCTCTTATGCTTGTAAAGCGTTCCAGAGCTCTCTAAGAGAAATCTTTGGCAGGTCTTTGGTGTTCTCCAGAGTAGTAATGGCGGCTTCAAACTTCTCTGAAATAGAGACTAGCAGCTTTTCAACGATCCAGGAATCATTTAACATAGAACCAAGCAATCTCGCCTTGTTGGCAATGCTGAGAAGTCTGTCAGAGTACTCTTTCACCGACTCAAACTCCTTCATCTTCTGTAACTCGAACTCCCTAATCAAATTCAGGACTTTCATTCCACAAATCCTCTCATCTCCTTCATATTCAGCCTTGAGATAATCCCAAATTTCCTTTGTTGTTTTGAGGGACATTATTCGCTTAAAGATCATTTGAGATACAGCTGCAAATAGGCAAGTTTTTGCCCTTGATTCTCTTATCTTCTTTTTCTTCTATACTTTGATTTGTGCTACAGTAGGATTTGCTCAAAGTGGAGGGACCTTCATTGCTTTCCAAAGATCCAAAGCCTCCAGATAAGTCTCCATGCGAATTGCCCACATTTGATAATTGTCTCCATTGAAGATTGGTGGTGCAACAACTGAAAAACTGGATTCTCATCCCATTTTGATCTCGCAGATCCCTTAAGAAGACTGCTCTGCTCCCAATTTGTTAGTGGAGGAGTGAATAATTGAATGGTTGATGAGAAGATTGTATTATGAAGAGCAAGAAGGCTTTATATATACGGAGAATACAAAAGAATATTTAGAAAATTTACCTAAAATTTTGCAGAAAATCTGGTAACAAACAAGTAAACAAACCAAAACTAAATCAATTTACCTAAAATTTTGCAGAAAATCTGATAACAAACAAGTAAACAAACCAAAACTAAATCAACCCCTAATTATAAGGAGATTTAATCAGATACTAACTGACAGCGATCTAAACGAACACGTGATCTTTAACACACTCCAATGTTGGGTATCAAGGGGTCATTCCACGACATCTCAGTCATTAAGGACATGGTACAGTCACGTACGTTCTAAAAGATCTAATTCTAGTGGACATTTACTTCAATCATTTTTTTTATCATACATAAATGCATATCATTAAGGTCAACCAACAAAAGGTTAAACTGTTAAAGATAAAGAAGAGTACTTGTTACTACTATTCTAGCTCATCGTCCTCCCTCACTACCCTGCTCTGGTGTGTATACTCAACCAACTTGTGGGAGCACCATGAGATAATACTTTTAAAGAAAAGATTCCCGGGCAAGGGTGGGTGCTACACCAGTGGTATTTTCCTTGGCACGAGTGCCCAAGGAACTATCTCAAGGGAATCTCGAGTCACGGTTCTACTTCGACCTCTCTTAGACACTCGTGCCTACAGCATGGCTCTGTCAGCATTAGGAAACAGCTCTCTATCCTCGCCCTGTAGTGGATGTTGTCTCGTTTTAGGTGTCGAAATTCGGATGTCTTCTTCAACCCTTCTTCTACCTGTCATAGGATGAGACCTGACATAAGTCCTTATTCTCTTAGGAACCATAATCTATCATGAAGACAACAAACTTAGGTTACTACATATCCTAGCACATTGTTCCATCAAGCAACATAAATAGTAATCATAATAATCATAAATTTCAAAAGTTACATCCTCATAAGTCTTAGAATAAAATACACGTCTAGACAATATATCTAGTCACAATGACATGTCAAAGAGTTGAGTCACCGAGGTATAAAACACTATACCTATAAAAAAGGTTGATAGGACTAAAACTCGGCTACTCTAATACCAATCTATCATGACCAAATTTTTTGAATTTTCGAAAAATCAGACTACGACCAAAAGTCGAAAGATGCAAAGTAAATCAAACAATTAAAATGCAAAAAATAAGTTAAAATTTCGTCCCATTTAAAATCATAAAATACCATCGATAACATCCAATTCAATAGAAATACAAAACAGGTACTATATTAGTTATTTACAAGCGTGTCATATGTGTGAAAAACCAAAAGAATACAAATGAAAACTCTTAAAGAAAAGAATACAAATTAACACTAACGCCACAGATCGACACCCCTTTGTCACGGTTCAGCTTCCGAGCACATCCCCACCTCGCCCCATACTTGAAAAGAAAAGGGGAAGGGGTTGAATATAAAAATAAGTTTCCACGAGCTTGTCACTGGGCCCTAGGAAGTTTGCGCCTAATTCAGGTATCCCCTAACCATTATCTCACACCAAAGTGGCGTCTATCCGGAGCTAAATTATTTGTGTAGTCTCTCATCTCCTCTCAGTGGATATTTCCTCCACACATAATGGTAGCTCTTCTATTTTCAACGAAACTATAACGAAGGTTCAAATTTGATTTATTTGACACATATGTTTAGTAAAAAAAACCAAACTTAAACACTTTCATTTTCGAGCCATTTTCGAGTCATTTTCCGTAGGTGTACCATTGACACTTATTTTTCCCCTTTGAGACGAGGGTCATTAACTCATTTAGAAAAATAGTTTTATCGTTTTACTATCATACCAAATCTACTCAAGATTATACTAAGCACAAAATAAGGAAGAATAAAAACATGTACTCATGTCTATAAGACATCACAACCTGAACCCTCTCGAGAAAAATCTAATGGAGACATTTAAATCATTATGTGAAAAAGCAAACTTTCTTTCAATATTTTCAGCAAAAATTTTAAGAAAGGTTCAAATTTGATAAATCTATCACATATGTTTAGTAAAAAAAAAAAAAAAAAAAAAAAAAAAAAAACCTAAACA
>NW_019268574.1:635290-650625 GCF_002738365.1 Cucurbita moschata
AAAAAAAAAAAAAAAAAAAAAAAAAAAAAAACCTAAACACTTCCATTTTCTAGCCATTTTCAAGTCATTTTCCATATCTTTATCAATGACACTTTTTTTTCCTGTTTGAGACGAGAGTCATTAACTGGTTCAGAAAAGTTGTTTTCTCATTTTAATATCCTACCAAATCGATTATACTAAGCTTATAATAAGGAAGAAAAAAACATGTCCTCATGTCTATAAGACCTCACAACCTAAACCCTCTCGAGAAGCCCCTAATGGAGACACTTAAATCATTATGTGAATAAACTAAGTTTCCTTCAATATTTTTCAATGAAACTCTAAGGAACGTTCAAATTAGATGAATTTGACACATATGTTTTGTAAATAAATCAAACTTAAAACATTTCATTTTCGGGCCATTTTCGTGTCATTTTCCATAGGTGTACCATTTACCCTTTTTTTTCCTCTTTGAGACGAGGGTCTTTATCTCATTCAGAAAATTTGTTTTCTCATTTTAATATTATACCAAATCCACTAAAGATTAGTAAGCGTAGGAAGAAAAAAAACATGAATTTGAAATTTTAAGATCAATATTTTTCAACGAAATTTTAAGAAACGTTAAAATTTTATGAATTTGAAATATATGTTCATAAAAAAAAACTAAACTTAAAACATTTTCATTTTCGGTCATTTTCGGTCATTTTCGAGTTATTTTCCATTGGTGTACCATTGGCACCTTTTTTGCCTCTTTGAGACGAGGGTCATTAAGTCGTTCAGGAAAGTTATTTTCTCATTTTAGTATCATACCAAAACCACTAAAGATTGTACTAAGTATAAAATAAGGAAGAATAAAAATATGGACTCATGTCTATAAGACCTCCCAACCTGAACCCTCTCGAGAAGACCCTAATGTTGACATTTAAATCAATTCGTTTAAAAACTAAGTTTCTTCACTATTTTTCAACGAAACTATAACTAACATTCCAATTTGCTGAATTTGATACATATGTTTAGTAAAAATAACCAAACTTAAATACTTTTATTTTTGGGCCATTTTGAAGTCATTTTCGGTAGGTGTATCATGGACACTTTTTCTCTTCTTTGAGACAAGGGTCATTAACTCATTCGGACAAGTTATTTTCTCGTCTTCGTATCGTACCAAATTCCCTAAAGATTTTTCTAAGGTTAAAATAAGGAAGAAAAAAAATATGTACTCATGTCTATAAGACCTCATAACCTAAACCCTCTCGAGAAGACCCTGATGGAGACACTCAAATAATTATGTGAAAAAATTAAGTTACTTTTAATATTTTTCAACGAAACTATAAGTTACGTTCAAATTTGATGAATTTGACACATATGTTTTGTAAAAAAACTAAACTTAAACACTTCCATTTTCGCCACTTATCGACTCATTTTCTTAAGTGTACCATTTACACTTTTTTTTCCTATTTGTGACGAGGGTCATTAACTCATTCAAAAAAATTATTATCTCATTTTAGTATGGTACAATATCAACTAAAGATTGTCGTGTAAAATAAGGATGAAAAAAAAACATGTACTAATGTCTATTAGATCTCACAACCTTAACACTCTTAGAGAAGAACCTAATGGAGACACTTAAATCCTTATGTGAAAAATCTAAGTTTCTTTCAATATTTTTAAACGAAATTCTAAGAAACGTTCAAATTAAATAAATTTGACTCATATGTTTAATAAAAAAACCAAACTTAAATACTTTCATTTTCTAGCCATTTTCGAGTCATTTTTCGTAGTTGTACTATTGGCGCCTTTTTTTTTTTTTTTCGTTTTAGTTTCGTGCCAAATCTCCTAAAGATTCTACTAAGCGTGAAATAAGAAACGGAAAAAATATGCACTCATATCTATAAGACCTCACAACATGAACCCTTTCGAGAACACCGTAATGGAGAAACTTAACTAATTATTTGAAGAAACTAAGTTACTTTCAATTCACAAGACATAATGTAACATTTTCATGCTTTCAACATAACGTTTCATAACGTGCAATTCATACAGTAAATACCTTACCATGCACATAATGTAATCCGAGAATAACATATCACATCACATTATATCACATATTAATTCATCCAAGACAACTTAACGTTCACATTGCATAACATTTACGTATTAAATCATAATGGTCTCAACATACAAATTATGACACGTGCAAAACTACGAGCCTGTGCCAATATACAACATACAATTTCTATATCCTACGACAGTTGAGCCACTTTCTTGGTTGGCCTAGGCTGAAACTACGACGACTCCTTGATGATAGCGCTGCTGCTCTCTGAAATTTAATTTGGCCTGAAGTGTCCAACAATCATAAATTAGAACTACTATGGGAGTTGACTCACCTAATCTTGCATGAAATAATTTAAAACATGCTCCTAATAATTTAAACTAAGCCTAATTATACATAAAAACTTGCTTCTACTGATTTAAACTAACTATGTCTAACTACACATAAATAATTTACTTTTTTTTTAGTTCATACATCATACACGTCTAGAAGAAACTTTCATCCTCGAAATCTTAATATTGGTGTTTCATTGTCCGACAATAGCACCAGAGAATGCTAGCTCGACCAGAAAGGGGTCCCGGGAGATGTGTGAACCGACTGGTGGGTCTATATTTGCACGTATGGGCCGTGTATAGAATAGTAAATACACATCCAATGACCCAATAGTGAGATCATTTACTGAGTATTTTTTAAAATAATCAAGCAACGTGCTACTTCTATATTTCAGGTAAAGGCAAGGCACCTCCGCACGGTTGACGGCAACTTCGCAAATTTGAAGATCGTGACACATACATAAGGTAGTTGTATTCAATTTCGTATACTATGGGTTAGCATAGGGTATTGTAGTTTTATTTTTACTTATGTCTGTTTTAATTTAATATTTCTTTTATATTGTTTTAAAGACCCCTTACTAGACATGTAAGTCCATGACATTTTTTTATGAAGGCGTTTTAAATTATTATTTTTGCATAAGAAGCCACGTAATACATACAGTAGCGACTTTAGGTTAGTAGAAATCTAGGTCGTTACAATGAATGTTATGCATGATTTAAGATTTCATGTTAAGTGTCGAAGTGTTAGTGTCTTATGTATCGAATAATAGATCATTCCACCTCGAATACTTGGAAGAGGACGACCACTTGCTATAGGACGAGGTAGGGGTAGAAGGAATCCGGCTAGCAAAGTTTAGAGGGTTGGATTTGCCCAACCGTGCCACCGATTATAGTACCACCTGTGGCACCTCTAATAGGGTCGAACACCATTACTGATGTCATAATGTGCAAGACAAGACATATAACATAATGACCAACAAACAGGAACAAACGACCAACAACCTAAGGGTCATGTGAGAGGCGAGATATTTACGAGATTTAAAGATGTACAACCTGTAAAACCCCTAATTTTCTTAGCGTAATTAGTGACGTTATCCCATGCATGCTTTAATCTCATATGCCGAAATTCATAATAAATGGTTTTAAATAAAACCATGGACTTACGTATTCAATTCAAAACAAGCAAATAAAGATAACATAGTTTTTTAATATAAAATAAATTGCCTTAAAAACACCTATCAACTATTAAAAGAAATTCAATGTGCAATTGCCCTATCATGATCTATCTCGACTTACATGTCATTTCTAGTATTCCTTGTCATTCGTGCATGGGAGCTAGGGGTGTACATTCAATCGGACAACCCGAACCAACCCAACCCAACCCAAAGGTTGGATTAGCTTGTCGGGTAAGGTTTGATTCATTTTTCTGAATCCGAACTAAATTGGTTCGGTTTTGGTTTCGTGGGGCAAAACCTTTGGGTTGACCCGAGCCAAATGAAAATATATAAATATATTAAGAAATAAAATTCTATTTGTATTAATGGGTTTGCTAGAGTGATTCTTCAGCCTACTCATGCTCGAGTTTGACGCCCGTGCATATTTCTTTTTATTATTTTGTTTAGTTTCTTTTATATATTTTTTTTAAAAAATAACTACATAATTTTTAAAAATAATTTATAATTTATAATTTTTTTAATTTCTTTTATATTATTTTATTATTTTTAAATTTTTTGTTTTAGTAATCTAAAAATTCAAATGTTTTGACGGTAGCTTCCGATCAATCTTTTTATAGTATTTCTTATTTTTATTATATACTATATCTTTAAACTAATCATTTCTATTATTTACTTAATTTCATGATCTATTCTTATATTTTTTTTACTTTAACCAATTCTCAATAAATATCGGTATTTAGCTGTCTTTATTTTTATTACAATATTGAACTAGGTTAATATGTTATAATTTTCATTTGCTGTTTTTTATTAAATTTGTGAATAATTATATATCGATTTGTGTTTGTTTGTGAACTCTTAATATATTTTATCAAAAATTGTATCTCAATAATTATAAAGTGTGGATAAATAAAACTTTTTTTTAAAAAAATTGACAACCTAACCCGAAAATAGAGGGTTGGGTTGTGAAAATTTTTGGGTTGGGTTGTACCAATCCAACCAACCCAAACTTTTGGGTTGGGTAAAAAAAATCCTTCAACCCAGCCCAACCCGGACTATGTACACTCCTAATGGGAGCTTTATCTTTACCTAAAGCATATGACTTGAGTATTTTAAGTATTTTAAGGAATACTCAGTAAGTCACCCCACTATTGGGGTTATTAATGTAATCACACACATCACATGATTGAGATCTTTCTTTCTAATGTAATCACAACCAACCCGAACTTTTGATGTGTAGTACTTCTCCACACACAACTTATGTACACGCACATCGACCACAAGACGGGCTCATACACGTACCCCATTGGTCCATACACGTACCCCATTGGTCTGACTTGGTCGGACACAACGCATTACATGTCATCGGACGCCTCGAAAAGGAAAGGCACACATGGTATCATGACAAACCTAAATATCGAAGGTACGCGTCTGTACTAGCATAATATAACGGGGAAGTATCCCAATGCACATGACATATGTACATACATAAGGTCTCATGATTTTCATTCCTAACATGACATTAATTTCATTTCCTTTCTCATTTTATCTATGCATCATGTATACATGACAATGATCACATAATCTATCACATAACTTTACATAGCAAGAAATAATGTACAGACATGACATTTCATTTCATTCGTAACATAGTGTAATGGATATCACATGCATACATAGCATACATAGCATACATCAAATGACAATACAAAGAACATATAAGTATCACATAATCAATATGGTACGTGCAGGAGCCACATGGCATGCACCATCATACATCAATCAATTATCTAACTTCAACCAGTAAGGTCACTCACTTGGTTGGCCTTGACTAAACTTACTAATTACTCGTTGCCCGCTTTAAAAACTATATTCCAACGCTTAATTCTACTCATGTCAAACCATGTCACATACTTTAGGGCATCCTAGAGTTGTGTAACTGCAAGGGCGGATAGATTTATATCATTGTCCATGTTTTATATTTTAATTTAGTTTCGGAACATTGTATTTATTTGTAACATTTGTATAACTTCCATGGACACATATTGTACGTTTTAAATTCTTAAAGTAAACTTATATTTCTAACGTTTCGAATTATTTTTGAGTCATATTTTAAAAAATGAATAATATTGTCACTATTTTACCCTCGAATGTATGTAACGATTCGTAATTCGAAGTCTCGAAAAGTGGGTCGTTAGACAATGAGACAATGAGACTCCATTGTTCAAGTTCTGAATTCAACTTTTATAAGATAACTACCTGTCTACTTTTTCTTCTTTGAGTTGCTCTCTATTTGATCTTGTCCCCAAAATTTTAGGTATATTGAATCAAGTATAAAAGTAATTACGGTCCATGCAGAACTTACTCCAGACTAAGATCAAGTCACATATAATCATCTTGTGAAATATTAATCTTCTCTACCCTACTCTCCATAGCTTACAAAGCAGCAAAATAAGTTTAAAGAAGTGCATAAGTGGCACTTCCCTATTTTTCCCTTAAAATAAAATAAAAAGTCAGTATAACAGCATGAAATTCCTAATATGTACCCATTTTATGGACTAAAACATTCACAGAATCCATTTAAACTAACAATGGTGTAAATAAAACAGCAATACCAAAATAAGAAGAAAAAGAAAACCAAACGTCCTGATTCAACCTAAAGACTAAAATATATATGCGAAATGTGACTACTGTTTCCATTGCCTCTATAGTGACGCTGATATCTATATTTGGGTGTCTTTCGTATACTTGAAAGAAAAAGTAACACATTGCTTGAGTATTTAAAAGTATGCAGTATGTAGTCCTACTGTTGGGATCAGAAAATGTAATTACATGCAATCATAATAGGACTTATTCTTTCATAAAAAAATAAAAAATAAAAAATTCGGTCTCTACTTTTCAAGCTATGTAGGGTTAGCTCTGTAATACTTCTCTATACAGCTCATGCACATACACATTGAATAAATAGGTGGACTCATTACCATAGTTTTTATGTCTACCATGGATCGTCATTGGATGCTTGGACCTACTTTGGATAAAAAATTTGTGCTCGCCTGAAACATTTTCCATATAAGGCTTGAAATAGTGTCATACCAATAGTCCATTGATAACCGTGGTTATGAGCAACCAATAGTCCATTGATAACCGTGGTTATGAGCAATCTCCATAAAATGTTACTTGGAAACAAACTTATTTATGAAACTAAGGTCTGGTTACTATTAATACTAGCATTGAAGTAACTTGTGTAAGCCTGTGATTGCAACAATCCACCACTATTCGAATGACAGTGTGACCTTTCGCTATATTAGGTCAACCTAGAAGGAATTCCATGACATAACCTCAAAACTATCGAACTTCTTGGTACCCTTCAAATTAACTGAACAGGACATATCCTTTAACAACACTTAACGTTACCTATAGCTTAGTGCAAATTACAACTCATATTGCCTCAAGAAAGAATTGCAGTTTATGGATTTAGAGAATGGAGGCTTGCAATGTTAACGACAATGAATAATGTAGCAAGATCACTCATGATTGCAGATGATAGTGTTTTCTTAACATTTATGATTACTTTTCTTTTGCAACAAACGCCCATACTATCATTGTTCTTGGCGATTCGGGAAAAGGGTTCCAAGTATTTGCAGGTTTTTTCTTATGCAAACGTTATCTCTATTGATGATATAAAGTTGATGAAAAGAGGAAATCATGCTTGACCACCCACAATATGTTTGAGAAAAAAGGTTCAATTTCATATCAATGAGACATTTTACTATGTAAGTGACAATCCACTCGCGCTTAGGTCAACCGATAAGTGGGCTTGTTGTTAAACTCCCATACACTTGGTTGAATAACCTGTGTGCTGTATGAATGATACGTACTCTGTGGCACTTGTACATGTCATAGTTTATGATGCTATGTTATGTTATGATTATGTTGTATTATGAAATGACGTTTTTATATGAATGTTATATGATGCATTTACTTCCATATGTCATGGTGCATATATTATTTTTCCATATTAACCGTATGCATGTGAGACATTGAGAAGTCATGTATTCTTCATAGAAATGTTATATCATGAAAAGAATGGAGGTACAATTTTTATCATAAGTACGTACCATGATTTGAAACTAAAGGGCTTCACGCATTTTGTATGTAATGGGTATCGAGATATTTTCTTGTTATGCTTAGTACGGACATGCACCATGATATTATATATTCTCCTTTCCCTTTGTGGCTTCCGGTAGCGTGAGTATGCATTGGGCCATAATCCGGTAAAGGGATACATATATGACCATGATTTGTTGGTACATGTGCATATGCGTGAGCCGTGTATTGAGAAGTACAACGTATCCAATCCTACAAGGATTAGAAAGTAGTGACCAAGGAAAAGTTCTATGGAAAGATAAGTCTTACCGTAATTGCATGTAATTTCATTTTCCAACCTTAATAGTTGGGCTACTTACTAAGTATATTTAAATACTTAAGCCACGTGCTACTTTTTTTTCATGTAAAAGTATGACACTTATATACGAATGATAACTGTCACTAGTGAGGCAAACTTCACATTCACAAATGACAAAGAGCCTGCACTCATGTTGGCCAAGAAGATGTCAAACCTATTGGTGCTTAATGAAGAAAAGGCTATGGTGAACCCTTCACATATGTTGAAGACTAAGTGGAGACAAACATGTGGTACTTAGACATTGGAGTGAGAAACCACATGACCAACGATCGAGCAAAGTTAAGGGAGCTTAATGAGAAGTTCATTGGAAACATGAACCTTTACAATGAATCAAGTGTACCGATCAAAGACAAATGATTCACCTTTTTTCAGTGTAAGAATGCGATCAATTTTTAATGACCAAGGTATATCACATCTCAAGTTTGAAGAACAATATTATTATCCGAGGTCAAATTATAAAATATTATTAAGCTCATTTATTGAGATATTTGAGTGAAATAGAGCCTTGTTGATCAACGTAAAACAGTTGCAATCGCTTATATAAGATACTAATGAAAGACCGTCAACATCTAAAAACCTCTATTAGCATTGGTAGCAAGAAAAGAAAGAAGAAACAAGTAGATCGAAAGAAAAAGAAGCCAAAAAAGTGAGCCAAAAAAAAATGAGAGGCTAATCCATATGAGTCCTAAGCACTTCTTCAAATGCATAAATCTTACTTAAGCATCTTGATGGATGCCAAAAAAAACCTTAATTCCTTATAACGAGTTTTTAGAGTAGTTTGTCCTTTTCCACCTCGTTCATACTCCAAACAAATCTAGTCCCTTCATAAGATCTCCCTTAATTACCCTTATAGTCACAAGTGTAAAGTTTCTTAACACTTCACCTCTCTTGTGGTCTTGAAACATCTCAGAATTCTTATAGGACTATTTTGACTATTTACAAACCAAAACTTGGTTTAAGTTCGGAACATATTTCAATGATCTTGAAACTTTTCACAATCATTTTAAATCATGAAATAAGACTTCATTTAATGTCATTTAGAGGTCACATTGGTCATAAACTAGTAGTATGTAACTTCGGAGTCATTTTGGTTATCCTTTGTTCAACCCTTTAACATTGTCAAATGACCTCCAAATTTCATGCATAACCTAATTATGTCATACTAAATCTTCTGTTAAAATATCATGGATATTAGAGTCCATTAGAGGGTTATTTTAAGGTCACTTGAATCTCGATAAAATTGTCTGGTTTAGGACCTTAACTTTTGGTTCTTGTCTTAATTATTCCATTATCCCTTAACTCTTACTTAAATTAGAATTCATATAGATTTTTTTAGTGATTCGTACGGGTAAAACTTCAGAGCCAAAAAAAATTCATAATATACTTTCATCATGGTCGTGAATCTTCCACTTTGCTCAATCTCAATCATGAACCTACATTGTTATTTTTTTATTTATTTTTTTATTTTTAATGTTTTGAAACATCCGATTAAAACATCTAATCTTCCTCAGCAAAATCATTTTCATGCGGACACTAGTTTCAGTAGTCTACTACTTTTAATGATGCTATAACTTGACGATGTTAGATGAACACAACTATCCACAATGTTATGATATTTTCTACTTTCAGCATAAGCTCTTATGGCTTTTTTTGGGCTTCACAAAAGGCCTCACACAATGGAGAGAGTATTCAAACCCATGATCATTCCCTTAATTAACTAATGTGGGACTTTCATCCAACATACGATTTGAATACAAATTTTGCTAAATCTATACATGTATTGAATCATCAATACATCAGGCACCACTCACATTCTAAGTATAGTAAGTCACAAAAAAGTAAAAATAATATCTACAAAAAAGTAAAAATAATATCTTTTTTTATCTTTTGTAAGGCATACCTAACTCTAAGGAAGGGTTGGTTGCAAAACAATGGAAACATTTGAGTGTACGGCTAATCTACAGAATCCTAGAGCTCTAATACAATTTATATCTAATTATGTCAAAGATTCATATCAGGATTGCGACAGGGTAACATTACTTACTTGTAAAGCCCCAAGTAAGATTAAGGTAACTCAAGTATGTTTAAGAAGCCCACAAGATGTTTAAAAGACTCAAGGATAGGAACTAAGAGACAAAGGGCCTAAGTAAGTATTTTAACTCTAGGAAGGAATTATAAGGATTCAAGGCGTTTGAAAAAGGTTTGTTAAGGAAAATGTAAGCATAAAGGGCAAAAATGTCATTTTTCTAATTTTTCTAAAAAATGAACTTCAAATTTAAGAGGATTTTAAGGTTTCACTATCAGTTACCCTTCCTCTGTAAAGTATTAAGTAGGGGCTTTCATTTAAACAAAAATGAAGTCTTGAATTTCCTTAAACTCGAGTTGGAAGCTTTTGGATTATGAATTTCATTGATCTCATGTTTTTCAAAATTAAGAGACTACGGTTCATCAAATTCCCTCAAAGCAATTCTAATCACTTTTAAATTAGCTCCCCAATAAGTTTCACGAAGGAATCAAAGTGTTGAAAACATTCCAAGCACATTCCCTCAATTTGAGTTTTCATGGTCGTGGGATGGGGAGGAGTATAGCATTGAGAATTAGGTTTATTTACATCCGAAAAGTTAAATTGCCGTAAATACTGGTTAGATTGCCAAACTAAATCTATTTAAACCTTTTATTTTTTTTCTATTTGTTTTTGTAGGAAGAAATTCTGAGTAAATCTGTCATTGTTTTTACAGAAAAAGAATTCCTGATTGGTTGCCAGATTTATTTTTAGGGAATGAGTGGTGAGAGATTGAAGGGAGAGGGATTCATAAACCAATGTTTTTTTTTATTAAGATTTTTATTAGTTATTTATTTATTATTTTTTTATTATTATTATTGTTATTATTATTATTATTGTTAGTATATTATTACTACTATTTTATTTTATTTTATTTTTTCGGGTTGTTACACCATTTTGTCAAGTTGATTCATCAATTCCTCGCATACCGAACCTCAACCTCTTCTTTCCCATTCCTCTATCTCTAATAGGGACGCCCTCTTCCTAGTCCTCTAGATGACATAATCTATACCATAGAACGTAACTACTAAGTCTATAATACTTAACTTACATACATTACATACTTCTCTAATTAATCACTTGAATACATCCAACACATGTTTACCATCTTTGCATTAATATAATTACATAAACATGCGTGACATAACATGTCTAACTTTGCATTATCATAATCATGCTAATATATCAAACATAATGTCAAACTTTATTTTAATAAAAATTAATCTACTACATGTACCATTTAATTAAACCAGTTACTATCTTTAAAAAGCATACCTAACAGTGACGGTACATCTTATGGAGGACCATGGAAGGACATGTATCATACTTAAAGACATGTATCATAAGGTTGGTAATGCAATCACACACCTAACATGCTTGGGACCTATCTTTTAAAACTGTAACATGACATTAGACTCTTTCCAGTTTCGGACAGGGTTCGATGTGTAGTACTTCTCCACCTACGACCCACGTACGCGAACATGGACCCATCAGGCAGGCTCATATATGCACTCTCTTAGGGCTTAATCAAGCACAATGCATTACACATCACCAGATGCCTAGGAAAAGGAAAGACCCGTGTGATATCATGACAAATATAAATATCAAAGGAAAATGCCCGTACTAGCATAACATAACGGAGAAGTATCTCAATGCACATGACATACATACATGCAAGAGCTCTCATGATCATTCATAACATGGCATTAATTTCATTTTCTTTCTCAATTCATTCATAACATATTTCATATATGCATCGTGTATACATGGCAATCATCACATAATCCGTCACACAACGTTACATGGCAAGACATATCACATGAAATTTATTTCATTCATAATATAGTGTAATGGATATCACATGCATACCCAACATACATCACATGACAATAAAAAGAGCATATAAGGAACCAGGCATGAACCATCATACATCAATCAATTATCTAACTCCAACACCAACGTCACTTGCTTGGTTGGCCTTGGTCGAAATTACTAATTACTCGGTAGCCACTTCAGAAACTATATTTCAACGCTTAATTTTACCAATTTAAAACCATATCACATACTTTAGAGAATATCCATAACTTATTCTAGCTAAACAGGACGATTATTTCCAACATAAGTCCTAAAACTACCTAAAATTGGGTAAATAGAAGTCTTACTGACCTCAAATGCCTTCAATAAGGTCAGAAGTAGCTTCATGAGGGTCAAAAACTTAGGAAATCGTATAAAGTTTGTATATCAAACCGCCTAACCCGAGGAGATGAGCCACCAAGCCAAGCCATCAAGCTGAGCTTAAGCGAGCCTAGAAGCTGAGCCAAACGAGCCGTTGAGCCAAATTGCAAAGTTACTGAGTCGAGTCGAGAGGAGACGCAGTTGGAAAATGGGTCACGTGTCAGGCATGTGCAATGCTGAGGGCATGGGTTGTCACTCGAGTCAAGGTGCAAGTACGCGTCACTAGTTGTAGGATGTTAGACTTAGCTGACCCATGTCTGGAGAGTAGATGTCTTCACAGGTCGGAATGAGTTGGGTCGTGCACATCTAGAATAGGTATTAGCTTTACAGGCTGCAATGGGTTAGGTTCGTGGGTTAGGGCTTCGACTGAAGTCCAACAGCTTTGCCTCCTTCACCCAAGAACGCATAGTAACCCTTGATCTTTCTCCCCTCTTTTCTGACGGCTTTATGACGTCGTTTATGTACGATTCTATCGTCATTTGTCTACCTCTCGTTTATACAATAACACGACGACACTCCTATGCTCCTAAAGCCCAAAAATCTTAACTAAAATTTGAAATCTTCGTGGGGTAATCTCTTGGTTTCCTTTTTAGATAATGCTCTCATTTTCTTGCTTGGAAAGCTCTCGGATGCGTAGGTGAGTTGCATAGTGAAGAAACGATTATGTTGGTGATGGAGAGCACGAAGGGTTTTTAAGGGGGGTTATGGTTGGTTACTCTACAGATATAATGTCTCAATTCCCCTCGAAGTTTGAGTCTATCATTTTTTTGCCCAAACTTCTACACAACCCCCGTTTCATTGATAGGACCTCTAAAGACCCAACTCTAAAAAGGTTATGGTTATAATCGATGTATGAACTATTTGGATGACCAAAAGTGTCGTGCACATCATTTATGTTGTAGAATGATGCACGTATATAGTGAAAATCTAACCGAGAAATTCTTAGCCTAGATGGTAGTATAAGCAAATGATCACAATTCAAGAAAGCATTTTAAGAAGAATATTACCCAAGCCATGGAGAAGAAATGCTAAGTCCAAGCAAAAGGTCTAATCTTCAATTTTTTTTTTTTTTTCTTAACCATTCCTCTTTATCTTCAAATGTCTTATTCTCCCTTCTTTGAATAATCTTTTAATTAATTTTATTTAAACATAATATTACAATTTTAAATAACTATTTTATTTTTTGTTTTTTATTTCAATAAAATTATTCTCCAACCAAAAAATATTTAAAAAAATTCTAAGTAATTTTATTTAAACCAATAAATAATCCGTTTATCAAACACGTTTGCTAAAAAATTTATTGCTTGAGAGATTTGAACTCTCATGGGAAAATTCACGTGCTTAACAAGCACACATCTTAACCCCTCGACCAAAGAAACAACTTTTGATGGCTGTCGGTGGCTCGTGGACTAATGATCGATGACAGGAGTGTGCAAGAGTTCTGCAGCTGGGAGTGCTGTTAGATCTGTATTATTGTTCCTGTTTTATATTTTAATGTCGTTTCATAACTAAAATGAACAAAATGCTCCTATAGTTACGTTCCACTGCTTTATAACCAAGTAACCTCTAAATGACATGAAATTTAATAACTAAAAGAATTATCAAATTTCAAGATCAATAGAGCATGCCAAAGACTTAAACCAAAATTTGGGGGATAAATGAGCAAACTATCCCTTTAATAATTATGAGTTGACTAAAGATTCTAAAGGACTCCAACGGATGAAAAAAGAATAAAAAACTTTATATGAGACTCATTTATGACCTCAAGGATAATTATGTGAGGTCTCACTAGAGTATTACAACATGTTTGGGGTATGAACAAAGAGGAAATGACAAAATTACCCCTTAAAATCCTTTACAAGATGCTTAGGAAGTGATAAGATTTATTAATACCAAGTGACAAGATGCTTAGGAAGATTTATGCATGTGAAAAAAATTTATTTGGCTCCTATGGATTTTAAACCATACATGTTACGAAATATTTTTTTGGTTGTGCCTCAAGACTTAACAAAGAAATCTTAGAACTAGAAACCGAGATACCTAAAAAACCTCCTGATATGCAATGAAACTTGGTCATACAACACAGACTACGTCGTAGGGAACACATGAAGTCCTGGGTATAGGTACTCAGGCTATGTCGCGGAGAATGCATGAAGACCTAGACATAGGTATGTAGATTGTATCATAGGAAATACATGAAGTCCTTGACATAGGTATGCAGATTGTATCACATGAAAAACGTGAAGCCCTAAATGTAAGTATTAGACTATGTCGCAAGGAACGTACAAAGCTTCAGGTATAGGTCAGGATTGAGTTGTTCATTGACCATAGGACCAACAGGTCTCCCAAGAGAGTGGTTGAAGGACAAGAACCAAGTTCTTTGATACAAAATCATGCACCAAAGGAGGGTTATCTCAATAAAATGTTAAAAGAAGTAAGCAAGTCATCTTCAAGGAGTGGAAATTGGGAGTTTAGACTAAATTAAATATTTAAGATATTCCAACATTAGTATCAACATGATATATCAATTTCAACAAAGAGCCTGAGCCATGAATTCACTTGAAGTACAGATAGAACGATGAAATAGAGTTGAAGTAGATCGAGTCATATATACGCTAGCTACTAAGCCAAAACTTCAAACACCTTACCATTTTCGAGGAAATATGTTAATTTTGATTTTCAAGAGAAAATAATGCGTAGTTAGTCTAGATTGATACAGAAGCACAAAATTGTAAATTTACTTGATTTTGTGACCTGATTTAGAAGGTTTGTTCATATGTTCCAAGTTTAACTTAGTCGATTCACATAAGGTGTTCTTAAAGATGGCCTCGATGAAAGGTATGTTAAGGTTCGGATGAAACAACAAGTTAACCCTCAGTTTCATCGAACTTTTTGACATTGTAGATTGAACTGAACATAGATATAAGAATAGCTTTACCATCCACCATGAAAAATGTCACATATCCATGTTTCACAAATACTTGACTGACGGGTGGCAAAATAAAAAATCTCATAACAACAACTAAACCACCATCAATTG
>NW_019268574.1:653554-666384 GCF_002738365.1 Cucurbita moschata
GGGGATAAATGAGCAAACTATCCCTTTAATAATTATGAGTTGACTAAAGATTCTAAAGGACTCCAACGGATGAAAAAAGAATAAAAAACTTTATATGAGACTCATTTATGACCTCAAGGATAATTATGTGAGGTCTCACTAGAGTATTACAACATGTTTGGGGTATGAACAAAGAGGAAATGACAAAATTACCCCTTAAAATCCTTTACAAGATGCTTAGGAAGTGATAAGATTTATTAATACCAAGTGACAAGATGCTTAGGAAGATTTATGCATGTGAAAAAAATTTATTTGGCTCCTATGGATTTTAAACCATACATGTTACGAAATATTTTTTTGGTTGTGCCTCAAGACTTAACAAAGAAATCTTAGAACTAGAAACCGAGATACCTAAAAAACCTCCTGATATGCAATGAAACTTGGTCATACAACACAGACTACGTCGTAGGGAACACATGAAGTCCTGGGTATAGGTACTCAGGCTATGTCGCGGAGAATGCATGAAGACCTAGACATAGGTATGTAGATTGTATCATAGGAAATACATGAAGTCCTTGACATAGGTATGCAGATTGTATCACATGAAAAACGTGAAGCCCTAAATGTAAGTATTAGACTATGTCGCAAGGAACGTACAAAGCTTCAGGTATAGGTCAGGATTGAGTTGTTCATTGACCATAGGACCAACAGGTCTCCCAAGAGAGTGGTTGAAGGACAAGAACCAAGTTCTTTGATACAAAATCATGCACCAAAGGAGGGTTATCTCAATAAAATGTTAAAAGAAGTAAGCAAGTCATCTTCAAGGAGTGGAAATTGGGAGTTTAGACTAAATTAAATATTTAAGATATTCCAACATTAGTATCAACATGATATATCAATTTCAACAAAGAGCCTGAGCCATGAATTCACTTGAAGTACAGATAGAACGATGAAATAGAGTTGAAGTAGATCGAGTCATATATACGCTAGCTACTAAGCCAAAACTTCAAACACCTTACCATTTTCGAGGAAATATGTTAATTTTGATTTTCAAGAGAAAATAATGCGTAGTTAGTCTAGATTGATACAGAAGCACAAAATTGTAAATTTACTTGATTTTGTGACCTGATTTAGAAGGTTTGTTCATATGTTCCAAGTTTAACTTAGTCGATTCACATAAGGTGTTCTTAAAGATGGCCTCGATGAAAGGTATGTTAAGGTTCGGATGAAACAACAAGTTAACCCTCAGTTTCATCGAACTTTTTGACATTGTAGATTGAACTGAACATAGATATAAGAATAGCTTTACCATCCACCATGAAAAATGTCACATATCCATGTTTCACAAATACTTGACTGACGGGTGGCAAAATAAAAAATCTCATAACAACAACTAAACCACCATCAATTGCACACTTTTAAGGAAAAGAAAATGGGATTACCAAGCATATCTACATCGAACTTGTTGCCTCCCCCATCGAAGCATGGGCGGTTTCCCTCACTAGATCGTTGGCAACTCACAAGAAATCTAGCTATTTCCAACTAGATTCGAGTTTTAAATTTTTTCTCTTTTTTTTTTACAAACTACACAGAGGTGCTATAATCAAGTTAGCAGCGAGTGCAAGAAGTTAGACCTGACGAAGTTACAACTTAGCGGTAAATAGTATGTACCGCTATTTATATTGTATTAGTAATGGAAGAAGACTTAGCAAAATTCATTTACATCCATTTACTCAAGGTGTAAATTTTTCGCTTTGTAGTTAATTTTACAATAGAAGTAAAGATTATAATATAATCAATGTCTTTTCTTTGTGAATATCTTTTAACTACTAATCGAGTCTTGAACCTCCTTTTGCCATCTAGTTCAGTCTTGATTCTGGACACTACTTGTTCGATAGAGCTCTCATTCCTATAGATAACTCAGTCAACACCCACGTACTATTCTTTTCAAGTGAACTCATCTCATCATCCATACTCCGACTTGGTTGAATCCTCCACCTACAAAGGTTCATTAATGAACTATGGTTCTCATTAGTTAGTCAGCAACAAGTAGTGTAATGAATGTGAATATCTATTAGATGGTCTAATAGTCGTGGATGATCTCCTTAACACCTACTTAGGTGCAAATTTTTTTAGCAATAATCTTACGAGTTTCTTTAGATTCTATAACTATATTACTTGATAAATTTTTCTCCAACTCGATCTTAACTCTCACTTGCTTCGTAGTCTTTAGGCTTCTTTTTTCTTTGTATATGATATTTCCATTAGAAGTTATGTCACAATGTCTCATAATTTTTCTGTTCCTGTCATCCCAAAATTTATACCCGAATAGGTCAGAACAATAGCTTATGAAGTAGTACTTCACAACCTTAACATCAAGTTTGTCTCTCTTCTCTGGATCAACATATATATACATATTGTAGAGTACTTTAATTCATTTTGTGTCCATAACTCTTCTCGCTATTCGAACCCCAAGGATATTAACGACCCTCTATTGATCAAGTAGGTTGTTATATTCCCAACATCAACCCATAATTCTTTGGTAATCTATAATAAATTCTCCTACTCCTTGTTCGCTCATTCAATGTTTTTTTCATCCTTTCAGTAACACCATTTTATCCCCATTTTATCTTGTCTTGCTAGGGACTGCCATCATTAATCCAATTCCCTCCTATACAAAATTTGTTTTAAATTCTAATTTGTTGTACTCTTCTCCACCGTCTCACATCAAACATTTGATCTTCCAATCGATATGATTTTCAACTTTAGCTTTCCACTTCTTGAAGGTGGCAAACACATCTGATTTTTGTTTCAGGAAATAAATCAATACCTTCCTGCTAAAATTATCAACGAAGGTGACATAAAACTTAGATTCACCAAGTGATGGAACTCGAGATGGTTTCAATACATCTACATGGACCAATTCCAATCGTACTTCCTTCGACTCTTTAGAAGTATTTGTGAAGCTAACTTGTTTCTGCTTGCCCATAACACATCTCTCACAAAGACCCATATGAACCGATTTTAGGCCTTCTAAAACTCCTTTAGCCAGCATCTTCATTCACTTAATGCACATATTTTCAAGTCAATTGTGTCATAGACTTAAAGGAAAAAACTCTCAGCAATAGCAACCATGTTTATACACCCTACAGTGATGTATAAAGTTCTATAGTTTGTATGATGTGCTACCACCATAACACCCTTCACAAACTTACTCGGACTCTTTTCAAACTCTAATGCATAACTATGTTGTCCACTGACCAATGGAGATCAAGTTCTTCTTCAGACGTGTGATATACTGACATCCTTCAATGTCCATTGATCTTTTGTTGAAGTTTGTACACAGACATCTCTCGTCCCTTCAATCTCATAGGCTTTATTTATTGTTAACAAGATACACCTTCTCAAAATTTCTAAATTAGAAACTTCAAAACACTTCCTTGTTGGGAGATAAATGAAAAGATATACCTGAATAAAAAATCTAGGATTCAATCGAGTTGAATTGGAGCCTCCTCTATATATTTTCCTGAACTTATATAAATATTGTCATCTCTAGATTTGTGATTCTACTTCTTCTTCAGTCTCGTACAATACGTCTGAAAGTTCCTCTTTTCTCTACAATTTCAACATGTTACTTTTGGTGTGTTCGAATATCTTCCCATGTTCTTTGATTTTTATTGACCATATATATTTGGGTCCTTTGATTTACTTCTTCTCCTCCGATAAACACTGAAAGCACTTTCCAATTAATCTCCAATTTCTCGTTCGTAAATGCTTTCTTTGAAAACTACATCTCAAATTCATCAAACTTAAGTTTCTCAAATCTTCGAGAATAGCGGATCACAATAACAAAAGTATCCTACTATTCAGGTAAATATGACATCAAATTCAATGTTTTAATTTTATCTTCGAAGTTAATTTCCACAAAGCAAAATGACTTACAATCATATTGAAGTCATTTATATGATTTGCAATAGATTCATCTTCAAATATTTGTAGATTGAACAATCTACGCATTAAATATACCTTATTCATAGCCGACGATTTTTCATACATATTTGACATTGCCTTCAACCAATCTGATGTTGTCTTCTTCTTGAAGATATTGAACGTCACATTTCTTGATAGCGTCAACGTCATCAACCCTAGAGCTTGTCAATCTTTGAGTTTCTACAACTCTATGGTCATGGTATCCAACTTCACCACAGATAAGGAATCGTGATGATCTTTATGATACAAATACATCTTCCCAGACTTAAATTTAATCCATCAAAATTCTTGATTCCAATCTTTCAACTTTCGATCTTCATTGATTGTGGCGAATATCTCTTAGCTCAGATAACCAATTTTTTTGATCGCATAACAACTCACACACTCGATCATCATACTAATAACAGGCAAACTATAACCCTTTTTTCCTTTTCTTTTCCTTTTTACTTTTCTATTTTTTTGGGAATATGATCGGTTTAGGATCTTTTCAGACCCCAAATGATAATTTTGCTCCTTGGTTTTGACCAACATTTTTTATTTTTTGTTATTTTATTTTATATTTATCCTAGGTTATCCAGATCGTTCTAAGCATTTTTTTGTGTCTCAATAAAAGTTTAGAAGTCTATATTAAAAGGAAGAATTGAGAAAATTAATTCTCAGTGGAGCTCGAGCATTACATATCCTCCCCTCCTTAAAAATATTTATCCTTGAAAGTTTTTTTATGCTTAATTCCCAAGGTAGGTCAACCTTAGGTCTACTTATCTCACTTGCATTGTGATGTCATTCCGGCCCTTGCTCCACTACTTCATAACCTTAGTTATTTGCTTAACTCATGTCCTTCAATAGACAAAGAAGTCATAATAATCCCTATCATCCTTCGGAACACCTCTTTAAGTTCTCTGACCACTCGCATAAGTCTAACTCTTTGAGTGCATCAAAGGCTACCCTACCCTTTGTACATGATGCACTCCCTTACTAGGTATTAAGGGGTCATTCCACGACATCTCAATCATTAAGGGCATGGTACGATCACGTAGGTTCTAAAAGTTCTAATTCTAGATGACATGTTCATCGATCATTTGTTTTTTTTTTAATATTATACATAAATGCATATCATTAAGGTCAATCAGCGTAAGGTTAAACTATTGAAAGATAAAGAAGAGTACCTATCACCACTATTCTAGGTCATCATCCTCCCTCATTGCCCTGCTCTAATACTTACGCCCACCCTAGTTTTGTTAATTCTAGTTGGCATGTTCATCAATCATTTTTTTCATCATGCATAAATATGTACCATTAAGGTCAACAAGCAAAATGTTAAACGGTTAAAGATAAAGGAGAGTACTTATTACTACTATTCTAGCTCATCGTCCTCCCCCGTTGTCCTACTCTAGTGCTTTATGTCCACCCTGGTTATACTGTATAGGTAGGTTAGCATTTGGTTCTTCATTTGTGTATACTCGGCCAAGTTGTGGCCTTGCCTACCACACCTAAAGCACACCCCTATTCTCGCCAAACACTCGCCCTCATGATTGCGGTTGCCTTTGGGCATACAATTTCGCCATCATCCTACCCATGCTCGTTCCTGCTTGTGTGTTCGTATCAACTACAATAATTTCTAGTAGCATTCCTATTCGACTTCTTCTCTTCTTCTATGGGAGCTTGTGTGTTCGTGTCAATAATAGCAGCCATGTGTATACACCCAACAATAGTTTGAACAATGGTCATCTCTCATTACACTTGGGGCTTCGTGTTAGACTTTTGATTGTTCACAAGTGCCTACAGAATCAAGCTTGTTTCAGCCTGAGTCTCCACATAGTCTGCATGAATGATCACAGGATATCTAAATAGAGTTCCTGTCGCCTGTAAAGGTGACACTAGTGCATGAAGAGCTTCCTCAGGGGTCTATCACCACAACTCTCTTTCACTCCCTTCTAAGCACGTCTAGTCGTGTCACCTCTGTTTCCGCAACAAACAGGGGTGGGTGCTACACCAATGGTATTTTCCTGGGTACGAGTGCCCAAGGAACTATCTCAAGTGAATCTCGAATCACGGTTCTCCTTCGACCTCTCTTAGACACTCGTGCCTGCAACATGGCTCTGTCGACATTAGGAAGTAGCTCTCTAGCCTCGCCTTGGGGTGGATGTTGTTCCGTTGTAGGTGTCGATATTGTGATGTCATCTTCAACCCTTCTTCTATCTTTCTTAAGTTGAGGCCTGGCGTAAGTCTCTATTCTCTTAGGAGCCATAATCTACCAAGAAGACAACAAACTTAGGTTACTACATATCCTAGCGCATTGTTCCATCAAGCAACCTAAATAGTAATCATCAGTCTCATAAGTTACATCCTCATAAGTCTTATAATACAATACAGGTCTAGACAACATATCTAGTCACAATGACGTGTGTCAAAGAGTTGAGTCACAAAGGTATAAAACACTCTACCTAAAAAAATGGTTTATAGGATCTAAAACTTTGCTACTCTAATATCAATCTATGACAAATTTTTTGAATTTTCAAAAAATCAGACTGCGACCAAAAGTTGAAAGATAAAAATAAATAAAATAAGTAAAGTAAATTAAAGAATTAAAAATGCAAAAAGTAAGTTAAAATTTCGTCCCATTTAAAATCATAAAATACCATCGACAAAATCCAAATCAATAGAAATACAAAACAAGTACTATATTAGTTATTTACAAGCTCGTCACCCCGTGCAAAAAACCAAAAGAATACACCTCGTCACCCATGCCAAAAACCAAAAGAATACAAATGAAAACTCTTAAAGAAAAGAATACAAACTAACACTAACGCCCTAGATCGACACCCCTCTGTGACGGTTCAGCTTCCGAGCACATCCAAACCTCACCCGTACTTGAAAAGAAAAAGGGAAATGGGTGAATATAAAAAATATTATTAAAATATTATTATCCTAGGTCAAATTATAAAATATTATTAAGCTCGTTTAGTGAGATATTTGAGTGAAACAGAGCCTTGTTGATCAAGGTAAAACAGTTGCAAATCGCTTGTATAAGATACTAATGAAAGACCATCAACATCTTCTAAAAACCTCCATTAGCATTGGTAGCAAGAAAAGAAAGAAAAAACAAGTGGATCGAAAGAAAAAGAAGCCGAAAAAACTGAGCCAAGAAAAAACCAGAGGCTAATCCATATGAGTCCTTAGCACTTCTTTAAATGCATAAATCTTACTTAAGCATCTTTGACTGTTGTCACAAAAACCTTAATTCCTTATAATGGGTCTTTACGAATAGTTTATCCTTTTCCACATAGTTCATACCCCAAACAGATATAGTCCCCTCATGAGATCTCCCTTGATTACCCTTATAGTCATAAGTGAGTCACACATAAAGTTTCATAATACTTGGAACTCCCTCGGGGTCTTTTGAAACAATCTCAGAATTCTTATAGGACTATTTGAGCTATTTACAAATACGAAACTTGGTTTAAGTTGAATATATTTCAATGATCTTGAAACTTTTCACAATTCTTCTAAACCACGAAATAAAACTTCATTTAATGTCATTTAGAGGTCACATGGGTCATAAACTAGTGGTATGTAACTTTAAAGTCATTTTGGTTATTGTACACTTATCCTTTATTCAACTCTTTAACCTTGTCAAATGACCTCCAAATTTCATGCATAACCTGATCATGTCATGCTAAGTCTTCTATTAAAATATCATGGATATGAGAGTCCATTCATAGGGTTATTTTAAAGTCACTTGAATCTTAAGAAAATTTGCTGGTTTAGGACCTTAAATTTTGGTTCTTGTCTTAATTATTCCATAATCCCTTTTAACTCTTACTTAAATTAGAGTTCATATAGATTTTTGAGTGATTCCTACCGGTAAAACTTGAGAAAAGTCTAGATTAGCTTGAAAAAAATTCATATACTTTCATCATCGTAAATCTCCCACTTCACTCAATCTCAATTCATAATTTCATAATTGTATGTCATATTTTGAACCCCTCATATCGCAATCTACATCCATACAAGCGTGGAAAATATTAAGAATCATGACACTACATTTTTTTTTTATGTTTTGAAACATCTTATTAAAATATCTAATCTTCTTCGGCAAAATCATTTTCATGCCTATACTAGTTTCGGTAGCCTACTACTTTTCATGATTCTATAACTTCAAGATTTTAATATAAATTCCGCTAAATCTAAACCTGTTTTGGGTCATCAATACCATACCACTCACATTCTAAGAATAGTTAGTCACAAAAAAGTAAAAATAATATCTTTTATTATATTTCCTAAGGCATAATATCTTTTATTATCTTTCGTAAGGCATACCTAACAGTGATGAAGCATTCACTGCAAGACAATGGAAACATTCTGAGTGTACATCGTAGGCTAGTCTACTGAATTTATAAGCATAGAGCTCTAATACAATTTATAACGAATCATGTCAAAGATTCATATCAGGATTCAAATATTAGATTCAACACCTAGTGACCTCATCCATTCCCCTATATCCCTTGCGATAGGGTCACATTACTTGCTTGTAAGACCTCAAGTAAGGTTAAGGTAACTCAAGTATGTTTAAGAAGCCCATGGGATGTTTAAAAGACTCAAGGATAGGAACCAAGAGACCTAAGCAAAGACAAGGGGCCTAAGTAAGTAATGTTAATACCAGGAAGGAATTATAAGGATTTAAGGTGTTTGGAAAAGGTTTGTTAAGGAAAACATATGCATAAAAAGCAAAATTGTCATTTTCCTAATTTTTAAGAATTATTTTTTAAATTTTTAATTACCTGTGGAGAAGAATATAAAAATTCTGAAGGAAAAAAAAAAAAAAACAAAAAAAACTAATGATATAGTATTAAAAAAAATAAAATTACCGAAATACCCCTAAACTTAAAAAAAAATTATGAAAATGCTATTTTTCATAGAATCATATTTAGGACAGACATTTGCCTGCACAAAATCCTTCATATCATCTAATCCAACCATCAAATCTAACCATTAGATTGAGCTGAAATATTAGTATCATCAAGAGGACTTCAAGGTAATTCAGATCCAACCGCTAGATTTAAAGAACAAAGTAGATAAGACTCTAATTGGAGGGATATTTCTAAAAGAAAACTATAAAAAATGAACTTCAAATTTACGAGGATTTGAAGGTTTCACTATCAATTTACGCTTCTTCTATAAAGTATTAAGTAGGGGCTTTCATTTGAAACAAAAATGAAGTCTTGAAAGTTCCTTAAACTCGAGTTGGAAGCTTTTGGATTATGAATTTTATTGATCTCGGGTTTTTCAAAATTAAAAGACTATGGTTCATCAAATTCCCTCAAAGCAATTCTAATCGCCTTTAAATTAGCTCCCCAACAAGTTTCACAAAGGAATCAAGTGCTGAAAACATCCCAAACACATTCCTTCATTTTGAGTATTCATGGTCGTGGGATGGAAAAAGTTACAAAATTCAATCCGAGACTACAAGAAAATTCATCTATCCAAACCAATGCGAATCGGTTTCTAGGCACTCAACAAAGAAGTTTCATGAAGACCCAAAATCTAAAGACCTAAAAATAAAGGACAATCGAGAAAAAAAAACTTATGAGATTCGTTTTTTTATGAATTTTGGAAAAAAAAAAGTCCAAATTTTTTTACTAAGGTCCTTTAAGCTTTAATCCAAGGATTATATAAACTTGAAGTGGATGAGAAAAGAATATTTCATAAAGAAGTTGACACCGGAAGAGCTCTCTATCGAGTTTTTCAATAACCTTTAGAATCTGCAAAAAAAAATTGGTATCATGTTGAGAGAAAGAATCGAGAAATTTGCTGCATATATGATAATTTTGCTTCAAAAATGAATTCCCAAGGTTGAGAGAAAGATAAGGAAGAAACCTCATGAAGGAATCGGGAGCTAAAAGTGCCAAGAACGTTTCAACAAATAACAAGTTTCTGGGTTTTAACTTTGGTGAGATATAAGTTTCCGAACGAACTTTGAAGCTTATAACTTTAGCTAAGGTCCATGACGATGTAAATTCTTGATCTCTAGCTCTTCCATGCAACATGATCTTTAAGTTTCATGAGAAATAAAGGGGCCGTAGAAGGCGATTTTCAAAGCAACCTCGCAACAGGTCACGCACTTGTAAATATGTCTAATAAATACATATGTCTACCATTTTATCAAACTATCCCTTTCGGTGTCATGGTAAATAGTTTTAAACTTTTTTATTTTATGATAGATTTATTATGTAATTTCCATGAATATGTAAATCATATTGATATTTATATTTTTTTAGTTCAAGAGATCCGTAAGAAATGGAATTATTATGTAAAATGGTTTCTTCTGACAAATAATTATTTTTCATTGGAAAAAATCTTATAATAAACCATTTAAAATTCAAATAAACCATTTAAAATTCAATTTACATCCAAGTGGTCACATAATAAATAGCGCTCATGGCCTAATGGATAAGGGAGTAAGGACATGTATCATAGGGTTTTCAATCTGAGTTCCTCTTATCTTTTACCTAATTTAACATAATTTTCAATCAAGTTGAGTTAATTTTGGTTTGTTATTGCCTAGTAGATATTGTCTTTTTTGAGTTTTGTATTCGGGCTTCCCCTCAAGGCTTTAAAACGCATCTTCTATGGAAAAGTTTCCACACACTTATAAAGGATGTTTTGTTCTCCTCTCCAACCAATGTGGGATATCACACTAACTTAGAGACGAAGAGAAAAAGAAGTTAGTTGGACAATGTTTGAGGATAATGACCTTATGAGTGAAGAGAAAACTTGTATGGAGTCGGTTAAAGTAACAGTATTTTATTTATTTATTTTTGTAGGGTTACATGAAGATTTTAGTTATCTTGATTGGGAAAAAATATTTACAACACAGCTCCTATAAGATTTTAGACCATAACATGGTTGAGACAACTATCATGTCTTACAATCCTTATTTTATATTTCTATTGATATGTCGACATTTTCATATGTTTATGGGTTTGAATCGAGATAAGAAGTAAATTAAAATTTCTATTATATCTTAAAAGAATAAAAAAAACTTACAATAAAATATGTAACAACCCTATTTTTCATAACTCTCCATCATCTCGTAGTATGAACTCTAGCATGAACTCTGCACATTGTATCTTTTGATCATTTGGGCAATTGGTCAGCCTAAACACTATCTTTATTGAATTCAACCACAGTTGTGCCACTATCAGATCATCTGTAGAACTACTAAAGTTACGAGGGTTATCCCTCTTGAAATCTCGCAAGTGCTTTGCTTTTTTGGTTGACGATGAGGTATTTTCCTATTGCGTTGTTACTATTGTTTGCATAATTGCTTGCAATGATTCCATGAGGGTAGTTGTGGGGGTGACACCATTTCGTCAGGTCGATTCATCGATTTCTCGCATACCAGACCTCGATCTCTTCTTTTCCATTCCTCCATCTCTAATAGGGACGCCCTCTTCCTTGTCCTCTAGATGACATAATCTGTACATAGAACATAATTACTAAGTCTATAATACTTAACTTACATACATTACATACTTCTCTAATCCATCACATGAATGTATCAACACATGCTTACAATCTTTGCATTAATATAATTACATTAAAATGCTTGACGACATGAACTTTATTTTAATAAAATTTAATCTACTACATGTACCATTTAATTAAACTAGTTACCATCTTTAAAAAGCATACCTAACGTGTGATGGTACATCTGTTGGAGGACCATGGAAGGACATGTATCATACCTAAGGACATGTATCATAGGGTTAGTAATGCAATCACACACCTAACATGATTGGGACCTATCTTTTAGAACAGTAACATGACTTTAGACTCTTTCCAGTTTTGGGCAAGGTTCGATGTGTAGTACTTCTCCACCTACGATCCACGTATGCAAACATGGACCCACCATGAAGGCTCGTATATGTACTCCCTTAGGGCTTAATCAAGCACAATGCATTACACGTCACCAGACGTCTAAGAAAAGGAAAGACTCGTGTGATATCATGACAAATATAAATATCAAGGGTAAACGCCCGTACTAGCATAACATAACCGAGAAGTATCTCAATGCACATGACATACATACATGCATGAGGTCTCATGATTATTCATATTGACATTAATTTCATTTTCTTTGTTCTGTCATTCATAACATATTTTATATACGCATATTGGATACATGGCAATCATCACATAATCCATCACACAACTTTACATGGCAAGACATAACGTTACCGGCATAAAATTTTATTTCATTCATAATATAGTGTAATGGACATCACATGCACACACAGCATACAATCACATGACAATAAAAAGAGCATATAAGCATCCCATAATGAATATGGTACATGTAGGAACCACAAGTAGGGGTGTACATTCAACCCGACAACCCGGACAAACCCAACCCGAACTATAAGGGTGAGTTGGGTTGGATTGGATTAGAATTTCGGGAAGGGGCGGGTTTATTTTTCTGAACTTGAATTGAATTGGTTCGGTTTTGGGTTTGTGAGACAAAACACCCGAACGACCCGATCCAAATTAATATATAATGCATATTAAGAATCTTTTAGTTTTAGTTTTAATGTATTTATTACCTATTTGTTACAATATTATTATATCCTCTCTAAGGTCACGTATAAGCGCATATTTCAATTAAAATATTTTTATAAACTAATCATTTTTATCGTTAGAATTTTAGTTTTTTTTTTATTGAATTTGTCTTTTTTATCTCTTATTTTCTAAATTTTAATGTATTTATTTACCTATTTGTTGCAACATTATTATATATTTTTATAAACTAATCATTTTTGTCGTTAGAATTTTAGCTACTTGTTTTTTTTTTTTTTTTTTTT
>NW_019268574.1:666904-738934 GCF_002738365.1 Cucurbita moschata
TTTTTTTTTTTTTTTTTTTTTTTTTTTTTTTTTTTTGTGAAGTTTTAATATATTATATCTAAGATTGTATCGGAATAATTATGAAGTGTGGATTAATAAAACTTTAAAAAAAAAATTGACAACCTAACCTGAAAATGAGTTGGGTCTGGAGAGTAGACGTCATCACAGGTCGAAATGAGTTGGGTCGTGCATGTCTAGAATAGGTATTAGCTTTATGGGCTGCGATGGGATAGGTTCGTGGGTTAGGGCTCCGACTTAAGTCCAGCAACTTTTCCTCCTTCGCCCAAGAACGGATAGTAATCCTTGATCTTTCTCCCCTCTTTTCTGACAGCTTTATGACGTCGTTTATGCACGATTCTATCGTCATTTGTCTACCTCTCGTTTATGCAATAACACGACACTCCTTTGCTCCTGAAACCCAAAAATCTTAACTAAAATTTAAAATCTTCGTGGGATAATCTCTAGGTTTCCTTCTCAGACAACGCTCTCGTTTTCTTTCTTTGATAACTCTCGGATGCGTAGGTGGGTTGCATAATGAAGAAAAGATTATGTTGGTGATGGAGAGCACGAGTGGTTTTTAAGGGGGGTTATGGTTGGTTACTCTGCAGACATAATGTCTCGATTCCCCCGCGAAGATTGAGTATACCATTTTTTTTTTTCCAAACTTCTACACAACCCCATTTCTTTTATAGGACCTCTAAAAACTCGGCCCTAAAAGAACTATGGTTATAATAAATGTATTAACTCTACATCATTTATAATTTATGTTGGAGAATGATGCCAAGTCCAAGCGAGGGAGAAGAAATGCCAAGTCCAAGCAAAAGGTCTAATCTTTCACTTTTTATTTTTTAACCATTCCTCTTTTATCTTCAAATGTCTTATTCTCCCCAATAATCTTTTAATTAGTTTTATTTAAACATAATATTACAATTTTAAAATAACTATTTTATTTTTTATTTTTTATTTCAATAAAATTATTCTCCAACAAAAAAATATATTTTAAAAAATTCTAAACCAAGTTCGTTTTTATTTTTTATTTTTTTCAATAAACTTCATTTCAGAACATTGTATTTATTTGTAACATTGGCATAACTTTCATGTACACATAAATTCTTAATGTAAATTTATATTTATAATATTTTGAATTACTTTTGAGTCGCCTATTTTAAAAAATGAATAATATTATCACTGTTTTACCTTCCAATGTATGTAACGATTCGTGATTCAAAATTTCGAAAGTGGGTCATTAGACAATGAGAAAATGAGGCTCCATTGTTCAAGTTTTGATATCAACAATTATAAGAGAACTACTCATCTACTTTTACTTATTTGAGAATGAGTGAATTTTGTCTCGTAAGACAATTATTACTCTTTCAAGTCTCCAAAATTTTAGGCATTTGAATCAACTATAAAAATAATTACCATCTATGAACTTATTCAGGGTTATGATCGAGTCACATATGATCATCTAGTGAAATATTAATATTCTGTAGCCTACCCTCCCCATCTTTCAAAGTAGCCAAATAAGTTTAGAAAGTGACTAGCATAAAAAAATTGGGTCATCAAGCTAAATATATATATATATAGTTTAAAGTAGTTTACTGAATACTTGTAATAGACTAAAACCTTCCTAGAATCCATTTAAACTAACAATAGTGTAAATAAAACAACAAAACCAAAATAAGAAGAAAAAGAAAAAGAAAAAGAAACGTCGTAATCCTCGATCTTTCTCCCCTCTTTTCTGACGGCTTTGTGACACCGTTTACGCGTTATTCCATCATCCTTTGTCCATCTCTTGTTTGTACAATAACACCACGACACTCCTTTGCTCCTAAATCCCAAAAATCTTAAATAAAATTTGAGATCTTCATCAGGTAATCTCTCGATTTTCTTATTAGACAATTCTCTCGTTTTCTTTCCTGGATAACTCCTAGATGCATCGTTGGGTAGGAGAATGAAGTAAAGATTATGTTGGTCATGGAGAACATGAGAGTAGGGTTTTTAACAAGGGGGTTGTGGTTGGTTACTCCGCATAAATAATACCTGGTCGGAAATCATGAGATTTCCCACGAGGTTGTAATATATGTCTTTATTAATGGGACCTCTAAGGACCCAACCCTAGAAGAATTATGGCTCTAATCGATGTATGAGCTGTCTAGATGACCAAAAAAAAAAAATGTCATGTTGCAGGATCATGCACATGTACCGTGGAAATGAGCAAATTATTACAATTGAAGGAAGCAATTAAAAAAAAAAAATCTGCTTATTACAATTCAAGGAAGCAATTTAAAAAAAAAATTCGTTGCGTGAGAGATTCAAACTCTCGCGGGAAAATCCCATGTACTTAGCAAGCACAGGCCTTAACCACTCGACAAAAGCAACAAATTTTGATTGATGATCGATGACGGGAGCATCCAAGAGTTGTATAACTGCAAGGGCGGTTAGATCTATATCATTGTCGGTGTTTTATATTTTAATTTTGTTTCAGAACATTGTATTTATTTGTAACATTTGTATAACTTCCATGGACACATATGGTACGTTTCAAATTCTTATTGTAAATTTATATTTCTAATATTTTAAATTACTTTTGAGTCACCTATTTTAAAAAATGAATAATATTATCATTGTTTTATCCTCTAATGTATGTAACAATTCGTGATTCAAAGTCTCGAAAAGTGAGTCGTTCGACAATGAGACAATGAGGCTCCATTGTTCAAGTTATGACTTCAACATTTATAAGATAACTACTCGTCTACTTTTTCTTATTTGAGCTGCTCCCTGTTTCTTATAGTCCCCAAAATTTTAAGCATATTGAATCGAGTATAAAAGTAATTACTATCCATAACTTACTACGGACTAAGATCGAGTCACATATGATCATCTTTTGAAATATTAATCGTCTCTATCTTACTCTCCGTAGCTTACAAAGTAGCAAAATAAGTTTCAAGAGTGCATAAGTGGCCCTTTGTACAATGACCCTATTTTTCCTTGAAAAAAAAAAATAATAAGTCAATATAACATGCATGAAATTCCTAATATGTACATTTGTTATGGACTAAACATTCCCAGAATAAGAAGAAAAAGAAAACCAAGCATCGTGATCTAACCTAAAAACTAAAATATATATTGCAAATGTAACTACTTCAACATTATTTCCATTGCTCTATAGTGACGTTGACATCTATATTTGGGTTTCTTTCGTATATTTGAAGAAAAAAAGTAGCACATTGCTTGAGTATTTAAAAGCCTTCAGTATGTAGTCCCACTGTTGGGGTCAGAAAATACAATTACATGCAATCATAATAGGACCTATCCTTTCATAAAATATTTTTTGGTCTCTACTTTTCAATCTATGTAGGGTTAGATGTGTAGTACTTCTCTACACACGGCCCATGCACATGCACATTGAATGAATAGGTGGACTCATTACCATAGTTCTTATGTCTACCATGGGTCGTCATTGGTGGCTTGGACCTACTTTGAATAAAAAATTCGTGCTTGCCCGAAAGGTTTTTCATATCAGGCTTGAAATAGTGTCATACCAATAGTCCATTGATATCGGTGGATATGAGCAATCTCCATAAAATATTACTTGGAAACAAACTTATTTATGAAATTGAGGTCTTGTTACTATTAATACTGACATCGCATAATCTCACCTATTCTTTATAATCTCACCTATTCTTTATAGGACGGAGACTTTACTTGAAGTAACCTGTATAAGCTTGTGAGTGAAACCTTCCACCACTATTCGAATGACGGTGTGACATTTCGCTATATTAGGTAAACCTCAAAACTATTGAACTTTTTGGTCCCTTCGAATTAACTGAACAGTTGTTTGGGCATATCCTTTAACAACTCTTAATGCTACCTATAGCTTAGTGCAAATTACAACTCATATTGCCTCAAGAAAGAATTGCAGTTTATGGATTTAGATAATGTTAACGACAATGAATGATGTAGTAATATTACTCATGATTGCAGATGATAGTGTTTTCTTAACATTTATGATTACTTTTCTTTTGAAACAAACGCCCATATTATCATTGTTATTGACGATTCGGAAAAAGGGTGCCAAGTATTTGCACGCTTTTTCTTGTGCAAACGGTATCTCTATTGATAATATAAAAGTTGATGAAAAGAGGAAATCATGCTTGACCACCCATAAAAGGTTGAATGGCTTATCAATGAGCCATTCTACTATGTAAGTGACAATACACTCTAGCTTAGGTCAACCAGTAAGTGGGTTTGTTGTTAAATGCCCACATGCTTGGTTGGATAATCTATGTGGTGTATGACTGATACATACTATGTGGCACCTGAATGTGTCATTTTTTGATGATGCTATGTTATATTATGATTACGTTGTATTACGAAATGACATTTTTATATGAATGTTATATGATGCATTTACTTCCATATGTCATGTGCGAATATTATTTTTGCATGTTAATACTATGCATATGAGACATTGATAAGCCATGAATTCTTCATAGGAACGTTATATCATGAAAAGAATGGAAGTACGATTTTTATCATAAGTACGTACCATGATTTGAAACTAAAGGACTTCATACATTTTGTATATAATGTGCATCGAGATACTTTTTTTTGTTACGATTAGTATAGACACGTACACGATGATATTATATGTTCCACTTTTCCTCTGTGGCTTCCGATAGCGTGAGTATGCGTTGGCCCGTAATCAGGTCAAGAGATACATATATGAGCATGACTGGTTGGTCCATCATGTGTGTGCATCGTGAGTAGAGAAGTACTACATATCCAACCCTACTCAAATTAGAAAGTAGTGACCAAGTAAAAGTTTTACGAAAAGATAAGTCTCACCATAATGGCATGGAATTGCATTTTCCAACCTCAATAGTTAGACTACTTACTAAGTATTTTTAAATACTTTAGCCATGTGCTACTTCTTTTTCATGTAAAGGTATGACACCTATGTATGAATGATGATGGAACTAGTGAGGCAAACTTCACATTCACATTCACATATGACAAAGAGCCTGCACTCATGTTGGCTGAGAAGATGCCAAACCTATTGGTGCTCAATGAAGAAAAGACTACGGTGAACCTCTTCACAGATGTTGAAGACCAAGTAGAGACAAACATGTGGTACCTAGATAAAGGAGCGAGCAACCACATGACTAAAGATCGAGCAAAGTGCAAGGAGCTTCATGAGAAGTTCATTGGAAACATGAAGCTTTACAATGGATCAATTGTACCGATCCAAGACAAAGGATTCATCTTATATCACCTCTCGAGTCTGAAGAATAATATTATTAACCTCAATCAAATTATAAAGTATTATTAACTCGTTCCTTAAGATATTTGACTGAAACATAGCCTTGTTGATCAAGGTAAAACGGTCGCAAACCTATATAATATACTAATGAAAGACCAAACATGAATATTTTTAGATATAAAATTGTCATATTTACACATACTATTTATTTCGACTTAGATTTACTATTATTTCAAAGTAAATCTTTTTATGGAAATAAAATTATGTGGTGTTGGAGGTTTTTTTTTTTCCTTAGATTTACTCTTGCTTCTATTGATTTGATCTAGCTTTTTTCGGCATGTCTTGGTGTTGGAGGTGTATGCTGGGCCTGATTGATAGATTGCACCTATTTCGTCAGGTTTCTGTGACAGGGTATGGAGCACTAATGAGTCTAAAGACATTACACGAACCTATAACAACCATTTCGAGCTTTGCAAAATCTTATAACCATTGTCCTCCTTCATACATTGATACATATACTTGAGAGAACCTTTGTTTGTAGAAACATAACTCTTCTTTGATTGTTGTCTTGATCAATTATGATATTCAATAAACAATTAAAAATAAAACTAACCGATCATGATAATAATTTCAAAATTAAGTGAGATAAAGTTAGAGAAAGTAACATCTTAATTTGATGGTGGTTCAGTCAAACTCGACCTACTCCACCTTTCAAGCGTCTCTTGAAAATTTGAATAAAAACTTCGTCATCCTAAAATTTATATTATAAACACTTCAAAACAATGAGATCTCTCATAATTACCCTTATGCTCAAAAGTGAGTAACACACGAAGTTTCATAACATTTGGAGTCGCTTAGAGTCTTGAAACATCTCAGAATCCGTGTAGGACTATGTTTTGTATTTAAAAACCCAAATCTTGGTTTAAGTTCTTAAGATATTCCAATGGTCTTTAAACTTTCATTTTAAACCATGAAACAAGACTTCTTATAAAATTTAAGGCCATTTAGAGCTCACATGGTTATAGAATTTAGTGTAACTTATGGATAGTATGAATTAGTCAAATTATTCATTTTTAGATGCTTTATTTCTACAAATAAATTAATTGCATGTTAAGTAGTTCTATACAAGTCAGTTGAGTCTTTGTAGAGTTATTTCATAGAGCTGGAGTATAACAGTTCATATTTCAGTTTTTCTATATTGTCTTCTTTGAGTAATAATAATTTCAGATTTATTCAAACTTTTAAGAGTTAGATATTGTTGTGTCAGTTGGTATCAGAGTCAGGTTGATAACCAAGGGTTTGATATTATTACTCAACAAGATGAATGGTGGAAGTGCTTCTACGGGTATAGCTATAAAAGAGCTTGTTGGCAATAATTATAATTATTGGAGGTTATGTATGGAAGCTTATCTACAGAGGCAAGATTTGTGGGATTTAATTGAAGGTGATGACACAGAAAGTCCAACAGATACTCCACAGAATGCTGATTTACGCTTAAAATGGAAGATCAAATGTGGAAAAGCTTTATTTACCTTGCGAACTTTGATTAGCAAGGAATATATTGATCAGGTTCATGATTTAAAGTCACCAAAGGAAGCGTGGGAAACACTTCAAAAGCTGTTCAAGAAAAATACATCTCATTGCAATTTCTAGAGAATGAACTAGTTGTGGTAACTCAAGGTAATTTTTCTGTTGAAGAGTATTTCTTGAAAGTGAAAAATATATGTTCTAAAATTTCATAATTAGATGTTGAGGAGTCAGTGAGTGATGCTCGATTACGGTGTTATCTTATTCGTGGATTACGAAAACACTTTATGCCCTTTGTTTTCTCAATACAAGGATGGGCAAATCACCCTAAAATTATTGAATTTGAGAAATTTGTTTTCTAATCAGAAAGTTTTGATTAAGAAAATGACTAGTAGCAACAAGTTTTCTTCAAAGTCAGAAGATGTGTTGTATGTCAAAGATCAAAGGTGACAGAATTTTCATTCAAAGCCTTCATCAAGCAATGTGAATCAATTCATAAATGAGGAGTCGTCAAAAAAGCCATTTAAAGCTTGTTACAAGTGTGAAAAACCTGGTCATCTTAAACAAGATTATCGGGTGAAAGTGGTGTGTAATCATCGCGAAAAGCCAGGTCATATTAAGCCAAATTGCCGAGTCAAAATGCAGGAAACATAAGCAAATGTTGTACATGAAAGTAAAAATTCTTCAGACCCATTTTGGGAACACTATTTAACTATTGAAGTTCTAGACCAACCAACAAATGTGACGTCAGCTGTACATCAAGATGATATCTCTGCAGATGCTCATGGCTTTATAGACTACAATGAAGAATTGATTATCGATTTTGGTTGTTCTCATCATGCAACTGGAAACGAAACTCTTCTATCAGGTGTGCGTCCACATTGTCAAAAGAAGGTCATTATGACAGCTGATAATTCAATGCATCCTATGACGCAAGAAGGAGATTTGAATGATGGGAGTGTTCTACTCAAGAACGTTTATCATGTTCCTGGTTTGAAGAAAAAACTTACTTTTGTATCGCAAATAACAAATTCAGGAAGATATGTTCTTTTTGGTCCTAAAAATGTTCAAATTCTTTCTAATGTAAAACATGTTGCTACTAATATCCTGTTATGTGGAAAAAGAAAGAATCTTTGTATGTTTTATCGACTAGTGATGAACATATCAAGAAAGCTGGTCATAATGCAAGCTCAACGCTTTGGCATGCTCGTTTGGATCATGAGGGTTTTTAATTGTTGCAGAAAATATCTACAAAACAACTTCTTGATGGTGTCCCTGTTTCTAAAGATATTCAGCATGATGAGATTTGTCCAAGCTGCCAATATGGCCAGTCTCATCATCTTCCTTTCCTAAGCTCAAAGAGTAGAGCTTCAACAGTATTAGAATTGATTCATTCTTATCTTTTGGGACAAACGCGAACAACAAGCTATATCGGCTTTCATTACGTGATGGTGTTTGCGGATGATTTCTCTTGTTTCAGTTGGGTATACTTCTTAGAACACAAAAGTGAAACTTTTTCAAAATTTATTCAATTTAAGCATGCTATAGAAAAAGAATTTGAATTGAAAAACAAGTGCTTGCACACTGATAATGGAGTAGAATTTTTTTCAAATGATTTTATGGAATACTGTAAGGAGCATGTGATTCACTGTCAACTGACTTGTCTAGAAATTCCGCAACAAAATGAGGTGGCTGAGCGCAAGTTAGCTCATCTTACATCAATTTGCTTGTCTTAGTTGCATGTGAGGAGTCTTCCAAAAGAGCTATGGGCATCAGCTTTTCAAACAGCTTGCCATGTTGTAAATTGGTTGCCTCCATGGCTAGGGACAGAATCATCACCATTCGAGCTGATTTAACATCGTAAACCCAATGTGAGCTATTTTCGTATTTTTTGGTCTATTTGTTATGTTCATGTACTGAAACATAATGGAACTAAACTTGACCCAAAGGCCAAGAAATGTTTTTTTGTTGACTATGATACTCATAGAAAGGGTTGGAGGTGTATGGATTTGAAAACAAAGAAGGTTATTGTATCTGGTGATATGATGTTTGATGAAATTTCAAGTTAAAAAGACAATGGAGATGGAAACAAAAGTACAACTACTGTTGCACTCTTTCCTGATGATTATACATTAGGGAGAAAAGATTTTTCAATTGCGATAGACATTCAAACTAAGAAGACTACAGAAGCCACTACAAATATTGAACTTGCCACAAGAAAAAAATCCTCAAAAACAGAAAAGGTTACCAGATCATTTGTCTAATTTAGTAGTTGATGTTAATAAGTTTTCTGTTCAGTCTTGTTTTGTTATGGGAGATATAAGTGAAGATGAGCTGAAGTTGTACGTTGAAGCTAAAAGGGATTTCAAAATGAAAAAAATGCAATGGTGGAAGAAATTTCAGCACTCGAAAAAATGACACACTTGAGAGCTTGTACCAAAGCCTCATGATGGTTTACAAGTTGGAAAAAAAAAAAAAGCTTATTGTAGAATTGATAGACATAAAGCTCGTCTTGTTGCTCATGGGTTCTCTTAGAAATATGGTCAAGACTATGATGAGACTTTTAGTCCGATCACACGGATGGTAATATTATGGACAATCATCTCTTTAGCTGCTAGCAAAGGATGGAAATTATGGTAGCTTGATGTGAAAAATGCTTTCCTTTATGAAGAGTTGGATAGTGATATTTTTATGGAGCAGCCGCAAGGATTTACCTTTAAGGAATATCCTGACTATGTGTGCAGATTTAAGAAGGCATTGTACGGACTGAAGCAAGCTCCTCGTGCTTGGTTTGGTAAGATTGCTCAATATCTTAATTTTTAAGGTTTTAAGTTTTCATGTTCTGATCGAAGCTTGTTTGTTAAGAAAACGGGCAACTGTATGCACCTTGCTCTTACTTTATGTTGATGACATAATTATTACTAGTGATGATATTGTTGAATTTAGTAGTCTCCAAGATGCCTTGTCTGTTCGTTTTGAAATGAAAAGATTAGGCGAAACTAATTGTTTTCTGGATTTAGAAATTAAGAAATGTGATTGTTATTTTCTCTCTCAAGAAGGATATGCAACAAGTTTATTAGCGGTTTTGTATAGAGAATTCAAGATATAAAATTACTCCTATGGAACCAAATCTCAAATGAGCTGGAAATGAAGGGAAGTCATTAGAAGATGCTACATTCTTTCGTCAACTTTTTGATAGTTTTTTCTATTTAACTATAACAGCCAGACATTGCTTTCTCAGTAGAAGTTGTGTCTCAATTTATGGATCAGTCACATGAGACTGATTCTTGACATTGTTTTTTCAATAGGAGTTCGTGTCTCAATTTATGGATCAACCACATGAAACTCATTTAATTGCAGCAAAAATTGATATGAACCACGAGACAACATTCATACAATATACTTCAATGAAGAATTGAAGAAAATGTTGTCAAAATTATCAAAAGAGGTTGCAATTCAAGCCACATTAAGGAGGAATGAAGTTTGATGTTTATAAATTTTGGGTGGGTTAGAATTTAGAGTAATTTTTGAGTTATTGTATTTTAAGACATTTTATTTACTTTAGGTTACATTTACATAATGGCTAATTATGGTCATTAAGTATGAATGTTACAACTTTTGGAATGCATTTAATAGTTTCATTTTGAGGCTATATAAAGCCATCTATGTTGTATTTATAAGGAAGACTTGAAAAATAGAGTAAAACGAGCATTTGTGCTCTTCCTTAGCCAATGGCTAAGTTTCTATGCAACTCTATGTAGTTTAGGTTGTATGTAGAATCATTCAAGCTCGACATGATCAATCTTGCTTGTGGAGTGATTCGAATCTCAATCAAGTGATCTTGTCTTGAGATATTTGATCAACAAGAATCATTCAAGCTAGACATGATCGATCTTGCTTGTGGAGTGATTCGAATCTCAAACAATGTTCTTGTCTTGAGATATTCGATCAACAAGGTAATCCGAATCTTATTCCCCTTGTAGTTGATTCCTTATCTTATCAAAATGATTCTTTGTTACATCAAGGGCACTCTAAATTATGGATTAATGTATGAGAAATCAAAGTCATTTTTCTTGAGTGGTTTTGTGGATGTTGGTTGGGCTGGTGACATGAACCACAGACGCTCCACAACAGGTTTTTGTTTTACAGCAGGCTCTACTGCAATTTCATGGAACAGTAAAAGGCAAACTTTTGCTTTGTCAAGTTGTGAAGCAGAATATGTAGCTGCTAGAATGGCTACTCAAGAATGTTTGTGGCTCAGGAAACTTATTCAAGAAATGGTGACTACTCTTAATCAGCCAATTCAAATTAATTGTGATAATGAAAGTGCAATAAAACTTGTTGAAAATTCGATGTTTCATGCTCGTTCGAAACATATTGAGGTGTCAGAATTTAGTGAAACTTATGGCTAGTTTGAATTGGTCAAGTTATTTCAGTTTAAATAGAAGTCTTACTGTTAAATACAGCTAGAGTACAACACTTCATATTTCAGTTTTCTTCTCTGTACTCTCTTTTTTTTAGTAATAATAATTTCAGTGGTACTTAACTTTAGAGTCATTTTGGTTATTTTACACTTATCTTTTTTGATAATGAAAGTGCAATAAAACTTGTTGAAAATTCGATGTTTCATGCTCGTTCGAAACATATTGAGGCTGTCAGAATTTAGTGAAACTTATGGCTAGTTTGAATTGGTCAAGTTATTTCAGTTTAAAATTGAGGCTGTCAGAATTTAGTGAAACTTATGGCTAGTTTGAATTGGTCAAGTTATTTCAGTTTAAATAGAAGTCTTACTGTTAAATACAGCTAGAGTACAACACTTCATATTTGAGTTTTCTTCTCTGTACTCTCTTTTTTTTAGTAATAATAATTTCAGTGGTACTTAACTTTAGAGTCATTTTGGTTATTTTACACTTATCTTTTTTGATAATGAAAGTGCAATAAAACTTGTTGAAAAAGAGTCATTTTGGTTATTTTACACTTATCTTTTTTGATAATGAAAGTGCAATAAAACTTGTTGAAAATTCGATGTTTCATGCTCGTTCGAAACATATTGAGGCTGTCAGAATTTAGTGAAACTTATGGCTAGTTTGAATTGGTCAAGTTATTTCAGTTTAAAATTGAGGCTGTCAGAATTTAGTGAAACTTATGGCTAGTTTGAATTGGTCAAGTTATTTCAGTTTAAACAGAAGTCTTACTGTTAAATACAGCTAGAGTACAACACTTCATATTTCAGTTTTCTTCTCTGTACTCTCTTTTTTTTAGTAATAATAATTTCAGTGGTACTTAACTTTAGAGTCATTTTGGTTATTTTACACTTATCTTTTTTGATAATGAAAGTGCAATAAAACTTGTTGAAAATTCGATGTTTCATGCTCGTTCGAAACATATTGAGGCTGTCAGAATTTAGTGAAACTTATGGCTAGTTTGAATTGGTCAAGTTATTTCAGTTTAAATAGAAGTCTTACTGTTAAATACAGCTAGAGTACAACACTTCATATTTCAGTTTTCTTCTCTGTACTCTCTTTTTTTTAGTAATAATAATTTCAGTGGTACTTAACTTTAGAGTCATTTTGGTTATTTTACACTTATCTTTTGTTCAACCCTTTAACATTGTCAAATGACCTCCAAATTTCATGCATAGCCTAATCATGTCATGCCAAGTCTTCTATTAAAATATCATGGATATCAGAGTCCATTCAGAGGGTTATTTTAAAGTCCCTTGAATCTCGAGAAAGTTGTCTAGTTTAGGATTTTAAATTTTGGTTGTCTTAATTATTCCATAATCCCTTAACTCCGGCTTAAATTAGAGTTAATATAGATTTTTGAGTGATTCCTACAAGTAAATATGGAGAAAAGTCTAGATTGGTTTGAAAAAAAATTCATGATATACTCTCATCATCGTGAATCTCCCACTTTGCTCAATTTGAATTCATAGTTTCATAATTGTATGTCATATTTTGGACACCTCATATTGCAATCCACATCCATAAAGGCCTCGAAAACATTAATAATCATAAAACTACATTTTTTTTTTTTAATGTTTTGAAACATCAGATTAAAACATCTAATCTTCTTAAGTAAAATCATTTTTATGCGTACACTAGTTTCAGTAGTCTACTATTTTTAATGATACTATAACTTGACAATGTTAGATAAACACAACTCTCCACAATGGTATGGTATTGTCCACTTTGAGCATAAGCTCGACTCCTTTTTCTTTTTAGAGTTCTTTGTTCGACCTTTGAGGATTCTATTAACATGACTAAGTTTAGGGCATGGCTCTGATACCATGTTAGATGAACACAACTCTCTACAAAGGTATGATATTGTCCACCTTTGAGCATAAGCTCTGATGACTTTGCTTTAGGCATCCCCAAAAGGCCTCAGCCAATGGAGAGAGTATTCCTTGATTATAAACTCATGATCATTCCCTAGATTAACTGACGTGAGACTTTCATCCAATATAGGATTTGAATAAAATTTTGCTAAATCTAAACGTGTATTGAATCATCAATACATCATGTACCACTCACATTCTAAGTATAGCAAGTCACAAAAAAGTAAAAATAATATCTTTTATTATATTTCGTAAGCCAGACAATGGAAACATTCAAAGTGTACACCATAGGCTAGTCTACAGAATCTATAAGCCTAGAGCTCTAATACAATTTATAACAAATCATGTCAAAGATTCAGATCATGATTCAAATATTAGATTTAACACATAGTGGCTCCGTCCATTCCCCTATATCCCTCACGACAGGGTTACGTTACTTACTAGTAAAGCCCCAAGTAAGATTAAGGTAACTCAAGTATGTTTAAGAAGCCCACAAGATGTTTAAAAGGCTCAAGGATAGGAACTAAGAGACATAAGCAAAGACAAAGGGCCTAAGTAAGTAATTTTACCATAGGAAGAAATTATAAGGATTCAAAGCGTTTGAAAAAGGTTTGTTGAGGAAAACGGTTTATTGAGGAAACGTAAACATAAAGGGCAAAAATGTCATTTTTCTAATTTTTCTAAAAAATGAACTTCAAATTTAAGAGAATTTTAAGGTTTCACTATCTTCCTCTGTAAAGTATTAAGTAGGGGCTTTCATTTAAACAAAAATGAAGTCTTGAATTTCCTTAAAACTCTTGGGAGGCTTTTGGATTAGGAATTTCATTGATGTCATGTTTTTCAAAATAAATTAAGAGACTACCGTTCATCAAATTCCCTCAAAGCAATTCTAATCACTTTTAAATTAGCTCCCCAACAAGTTTCAGGAAGGAATCAAGTGTTGAAAACATCCCAAGTACATTCCCTCAATTTGAGTTTTCATAGTCGTGGGATGGAGAGGAGTATACCATTGAGGATTAGGGTTATTTACATTCGAAAGGTTAAATTGTTGTAAATACTGGTTAGATTATTTAAGAATCAAAGTCGAGTTCTTTTATAACTAGAACAAAAAAGAAATCGTGGTCAGGAAGGTTATAGTAACAAAAGCTTCCTCTTAATTGGAAAGCGATTTCGTCTACATACTAGGCTAAAGCATGATCTTTCTTCATCTCATTCTATGTAATTTCATTTTCACCACCGTCACTTTGATCTCGAAAGATATGAAAGATCTCCCTTTAAGATTTTCTATACCCATGTTTCCCTAAGCCACACTTTGTGCCACTCCTTTCATTTATACTCTAAGCACGATTGCTATAATATATACTTCCTTGACTCAATAAATTGAGCTGAGACTACAAGTAAATTCATCTATTCAAACCAATATGAATCAATTTTTAAGCACTCAATGAAGAAGTATCATGAAGACCCAAAATCTAAAGACCTAAAAATAAAGGACAATCAAAGAAAAAAATTTATGAGATTCGTTTTTTATGAATTTGGACAAAACTCCAAAGTTTTTCGACTAAGGTCCATTAAGCTTTAATCCAAGGATTATATAAACTTGAAGAGGATGAGAAAAGAATATTTCATAAAGAAGTTGACACTGGAAGAGCTCTCTATCAAGTTTCGCAATTACCTTTAGAATCTGCAAAAAAATATTGGTATCATGTCGAGAGAAAGAATCGAGAAATTTGCGACATACATGAGAATTTTCCTTTAAAAATGAATTCCCAAGGTTGAGAGAAAGATAAGGAAGAAACCTCATGAAAGAATCGGGAGCTAAAAGTGCCTAGAGCATTTCAACAAATAACAAGTTTCTAGGTTTTAACTCTAGCGAGATTTAAGTTTTCGAACTAACTTTGAAGCTTATAACTTTAGCCAAGGTCCAGATGAGGTGAATTCTTGATCTCTAGCTCTTTCATGCAACATGATCTTCAAGTTTCATGACGAAATGAAGGGACTGTAGAAGGCGATTTTCAAAGCAACCTCGCAACAGGCCACACACTTGTAAATATGTCTAATAAATACATATGTCTGCTAAACGTACCATTTTATCAAACTATCCCTCTCGGTTTCATCGTAAATACTATACAACTTTTTTTTTTTTTTTTAATTTTCTCCCCTTTGGCAACAATTTTTAAGTAAAATGTGGCCACTTATGATCCATTTTAAACTCCTTTTGATGACAGATTTATGATGTAATTTCTTATAACAGGTAAATCATATTGATATTTATTTATTTTTTTAGTTCAAGAGATTTGTAACGATATTAATGGAATTCTGATGAAAAGAACCATGGAAATTGACTTACGAGAATAGTTTCTTCTGACAAACAATTATTCCTTTGCCAATCTGATCTACATATAAGTTGTAATTAATGAGCTCCACGTTCAGTTTACATCCAACTGGTCACATAATGAAAAGCGCCCATGGCCTAATGGACAAGGCGTCTGACTTCTAATCAGGCGATTGTGGGTTCGAGTCCCACTGGGCGTGTTATGACTAGGCAAAGACCATCAACATGTTGTAGAGTGATTTTATGGTCCTATGTTCAGATAGCATGAGACTAAGTTCGAGCGTGTGGGAGTGCATGAGAGTTATATGTCACGATCATACATCTTCAAGCATGTGGCGTCATGATCTTCACATGCTCATGACAAGCCCTAACGACGCTCATGACAAGCCCTAAAATATTCATAATAAAATTTTTTAAATAATAATGTGAACTCTAGATAAAATAAAGAAAAATAATGTGAACTCTAAACTAACTTAAGGGCTACTAAATAGACATAAGTGTGACGAACTCTACCTTTTGTTCCTAGCCGTCATTGCGATGTCACCATTAGTACGTGGGTGTCTTACCTTTACCTTAATAATAAGAGCAGTACATAGTTTGAGTATTTTAAGAAATACTTAGTAAGTAACCGCACGTTTGAGGTCGAGAAATACAAACACGTGACATAATGGACCTATTATTTAAAAAGAAACATGGCATGGCCTTAGGTAGCTTTCCAGTCCGAGCAAGGTTGGATGTATAGTACTCTCCTACACACGACCCAACCACGAGCACATGGACCCATCAAGCGGACTCACGTACCCCCTAGGCCTATCTGGCTAGCACTCGCTAATGTGCTTTCAGGCACCACAGAGAGAAAATACCCACATAACATCATGACGAACATAAATGTCGTAAGTCGTACAATACACGTTTATACTAGTCATAACATAAAAGTATTTTGATGCATATGACACAAAAATGTATGAGGTCCACGTGCCTTAAAATAATGACATAAATTACGAGGCAAGTCAAACCTCCATCTATTTATCATGTAACGAGTTTGTGAATGATGCAGACATAGTTTCTATCAAAATTGTCTTACATAACATAACTTACACGTCATGGTCTATGGAGGTTTATACATCATAGATTATCATCATGATAACATATTATTACAACATAGTATAATCACACTAAAGTATAGCTTATAAGCACGACATAACACAACATTGAATAGCATAGCAATCATAATTCTGATATGTGCAAGGGCAACGAGTATGCATTATAATACGTAATACAATTCATCTGACCAAGCATATAGTAGAGTCACTTACTTGTGTAGGTTAAACAAGGTTTGTTAGTTTATCTGTGGAGCTAGTCTAAATTTTTTCCTTGATATCAAGTCAACCTGTGTGAATTTACGACACCGAAATATGTAACAACCCTATTTTTTATAACTTTCCATCATCTCGTAGCATGAACTCTGCATATTGTATCTTTTGATCATCTGGGCAATTGATCAGGCTAAACACTATCTTTATTGAATTCAACCATAGTTGTGCCACTGTCAGATCATCTGTAAAACTACTAAAGTTACGAGGGTCATCCCTCTTGAAGTCTCGCAGATGCTTTTCTTTTTTGGTAGATGATGGGGTATTTTCCATTTGCGTTCTTACTATTGTTTGCATAATTGCTTGCAATGATTCCACGAGGGTAGTTGTGGGGTCTTGTGCGCCCAGAGGTGTCACTAGAGGTGGGGGAGGCACCATTTCGTCAGGTCGATTCATCGATTCCTCGCATATCGGACTTTGATCTCTTCTTTCCCATTCCTCTATCTCTAATAGGGATGCCCTCTTCCTCGTCCTCTAGATGACATAATCTATACATAGAACGTAACTACTAAGTCTATAATACTTAACTTACATACATTACATACTTCTCTAATCAATCACATAAATACATCCAACACATGCTTACAATCTTTCCGTTAATATAATTACATTAACATGCTTGTTATGTCTAACCTTGGATCATAATCATGTTAATATATCAAACATAATGTCAAATTTTATTTTAATAAAAATTAATCTACTACATGTAAACCAGTTACTATTTTTAAAAAGCATACCTAACGGTAACGGTACATCTATTGGAGGACCATAGAAGAACATGTATCATGCCTAAGGACATGATTGGGACCTAACATGATAGGGTTAGTAATGCAATCACACACCTAACATGGTTGGGACCTCTCTTAAAACTGTAACATGACATTAGACTCTTTCCAGTTTCAGGCAGAGTTTGATGTGTAGTACTTCTCCACCTGCGACCCACGTACGCGAACATGGACCTACCAGGCAGGCTCGTATACGTACTCTCTTAGGGCTTAATCAAGCACAATGCATTACACATCACCAGACGCCTAAGAAAAGGAAAGACCCGTGTGAAATCATGACAAATATAAATATCAAAGTTAAATGCCCGTACTAGCATAACATAGCGGAGAAGTATCTCAATGCACATGACATACATACATGCATGAGGCCTCATGATCATTCATAACATGACATTAATTTCATTTTCTTTCTCCTTTCGTTCATAACATATTTCATATATGCATCATATATACATGACAAGCATCACATAACCCATCACACAACTTTACATGGCAAGACATAATGTTACAGACATGAAATTTTATTTCATTCATAATATAGTGTAATGGACATCACATGCACACACAACCTACATCACATGACAATAAAAAGAGCATATAAGCATCACATAATGAATATGGTACATGCAGGAATCACAAGTAGGGGTGTACATTCAACCCGACAACCCGGACCAACCCAACCTGAACTATAAGGGTTGGGTTGGGTTGGATTGGCATTTTGGATAGAGTTGTTCATTTTTCTGAATCTAAATTGAATCGGTTCGGTTTTGGGTTCGTGGAACAAAACCTTCTGGTTGACCTGAGCGACTCGATGGAAATAAATATATAATGTATAATAATAATTTTAGTTTTAATGAGACCGACACCTGGGTTCCATTCAAGTATATTACATATTTTTCTTTGAATTTTTTTTTTGTTATATTTTTAATAAAACTTAAAAAAAATTGACAACCCAACTCGAGGGTTGGGTTGGGTTGTGAAAAGATTGTATCGGTATTAATAAAACTTAAAATTTTTTTTTGAATAATTATATTTTTTATATTTTATCTAAGATGGTATCCGTATAATTATAAAGTGTGCATTAATAAAACTTAAAAAAAATTGACAACCCAACTCGAAAATAGAGGGTTGGGTTGGGTTGGGAAAAGATTGTATCCGTATTAATAAAACTTAAAAAAAAATTATTTTTTTGAATAATTATATTATATTTTATCTTGTATCCGTATAATTATAAAGCGTGCATTAATAAAACTTTAAAAAAAATTGACAACCCAACTCAAAATAGAGGGTTAGGTTGGGTTGTGGAAAGATTGTATCCTTATAATTATAAAGCGTGCATTAATAAAACTTTAAAAAAATTGACAAAAAAAAAATTAACAACCCAACTAAAAAACAGAGGGTTGGGTTGGGTTGTTAAAAGATTGTATCCCTGCATTAATAAAACTTAAAAATTCGAGGGCTGGGTTAGGTTGGGTTGTGAAAAGATTGTATCCGTGCATTAATAAAACTTTTAAAAAAAAAATTGACAATCCAACCCGAAATTAGAGGGTTGGGTTGGGTTGTGAAAAGTTTTGAATAAAACTAAAAAAACTGTTGACAACCCAACCCGAAAATAGAGGGTTAGGTTGGGTTGTGAAAAGGGTTGGGTTGGGTTGGGTTGTGAAAAGTTTTGAAAAGATTGTATCTTTATAATTATAAAGGGTGGATTAATAAAACTTAAAAAAAATTCACAACCCAACCCGAAAAGAGAGGGATGAGTTGGGTTGGGTTGGGTTGGGTTGTGAAAAGTTTTGCGTTGAGTTGGGTTACCAATCCAACCAACCCGAACTATTGGGTTCGGTCAAAAAATCCCTCAACCCAATCCAACTCGAAGTACACCCCTAGCCACAAGGCATGAATCATCATACATCAATTAATTATCTAACTCCAACAGCAACGTCACTTGCTTGGTTGGTCTTGGCCGAAATTACTAATTACTCCGTAGCCACTTCAAAAACTATATTCCAATGCTTAATTTTACCAATGTAAAACCATATCACATACTTTTACTTTAGACCATATCCATAACTTATTCTAGCAAAACATGACAATTATTTCCAAGATAAGTCTTAAAACTACCAAAATTTGGTAAATAGAGGTCTTACTGAACTCAAATGCCTCAAATAAGATCAGAAATAGCTTCATGAGGGTCGACAACTTAGGAAATGATATAGGTTTGTATATCGAGAAGCCTAAGCCGAGGAGCTGAGCCGCCAAGTCGAGCTTGAGCGAGCCGAGAAGCTAAGCCAAATGAGCCACTGAGCCAACTCGCAAAGTTGTCGAGTCGAGTCGGAGGAGCCGCAGTTGGAAATGGGTCACGTGTCAGGCACGTGAAGTGCTGAGGGCACGGGTTGTCACACGAGTCAAGGTGCGAGTACAGGTCCCTGGCTGCAGGATGTTAGGCTTAGTTGACCCACGTCTAGAGAGTAGACGTCTTCACAGGTCGAAATGAGTTGGGTCGTGCACGTCTAGAATAGGTATTAGCTTTATGGGCTGCAATGGGTTAGGTTTGTGGGTTAGGACTCCGACTTAAGTCCAAGCAGCTTTGCCTCCTTCGCTCAAGAACGCATAGTAATCCTTGATCTTTCTCCCCTCTTTTTTGACAGCTTTATGACGTCGTTTATGCACGATCCTATTGTCATTTGTCTACCTCTCGTTTATACAATAATACGACACTCCTTTGCTCCTAAAACCCAAAATCTTAACTAAAATTTGAAATCTTTGTGGGGTAATCTCTCAGTTTCCTTTTCAAACAATGCTCTCATTTTCTTGCTTGGATAACTCTCGGATGCGTAGGAGGGTTGCATAATGAAGAAAAGATTATGTTGGTGATGGAGAGCATGAAGGGTTTTTAAGGGGGGTTATGGTTGGTTACTCTACAGATATAATGTCTGATTCCCTGCGAAATTTAAGTTTATCGTTTTTTTTCCAAACTTCTACACAACCTCGTTTCTTTTATAGGACCTCTAAAAACCTGATTCTAAAACAATTATGGTTATAATCGATCTATGAACGGTCTGAATGACCAAAAAATGTCATGTACATCATTTATATTGTAGTGATGCACATACACCGTGGAAATCTAACTGAGAAATTCTTAGCCCTCGTGGTAGTATGAGCAAATTACTTAGAAATTTTTTAAATTTTTTTTTTTTTTTTAACCATTCCTCTTTATCTTCAAATGTCTTATTCTCCCTTCTTTGAATAATCTTTTAATTAATTTTATTTAAACATAATATTACAGTTTTAAATAACTATTTTATTTTTTTATTTTTATTTCAATAAAATTATTCTCCAAAAAAAAAATTTAAAAATTTCTAAGTAATTTTATTTAAACCAATAAATAATCGGTTTATCAAACACGTTTGCTAAAAAATTTATTGCTTGAGAGATTTGAATTCTCACGAGGAAACTCTATGTACTTAACAAGCACACATCTTAACTACTCGCCCAAAGAAACAACTTTTAATGGATGATCGGTGGATCATGGACTGATGATCGATGACAGGAGCATGCAAGAGTTTTGCAGCGGGGAGTGCTATTAGATTTGTATTATTGTCCCTGTTTTATATTTTAATGTCGTTTCATAACTAAAATGATCAAAATTCTCTTATAGTTACGTTCCACTGGTTTATGACCAAGTGACCTCTATATGACATGAAATTTAATAAGAACGGCCTAAAAGAATTATCAAATTTCAAGATCAATAGAATAGACTTAAACCAAAATTTAGGGATAAATGAGCAAACTATCCCTATAATAATTATGAGTTGATTAAAGATTCTAAAGGACTCCAAAGGATAAAAAAGAAAAAAAGAAAAAAAGAAAAAAACTTTATATGAGACTCGAGGATAATTATGTGAGGTCTCACTAGAGTATTAGAATATGTTTGGGTATGAACCAAGAGGAAATGACGAAATTACCCCTTAAAATCCTTTACAAGATGGTTAGAAAGCGATAAGATTTATTAATACCAAGTGACAAGATGCTTAGGAAGATTTATGCATGCGAAAAAAATTTATATGACTCATATGGATTTTAAAGCATACGTGTTAAAAAATTCTTTTTGGTTGTGCCTCAAGACTACAAAGAAATCTTAGAACTAGAAACCGAGATACCTAAAAAACCTCCTAATATGCAATGAAACTTGGTCATACGACATAGACTACGTCGTAGGGAACACATGAAGTCCTAGGCATAGGTACTCAGACTATGTCGCAGAGAACGCATGAAGACCTAGACATAGGTATGTAGATTGTATCGTAGGGAGTACATGAAGTCCTTGATATAGGTATGCAGATTGTATCACAAGAAAAACATGAAGCCCTAAATGTAAGTATTAGACTATGTCGCAAGGAACGTACGAAGCTTCGGGTATAGGTCAGGATTGAGTTGTTCATTGACCATAGGACCAACGGGTCTCCCATGTGATTGTTTGAAGGACAGAACCAAGGTCTTTGATACAAAATCGTGCACCAAAGGGGGGTTATCTAAAAAAAAACGTTAAAAAGAAGTAAGCAAGTCATCTTCATGGAGTGAAAAATTGGGAGTTAAGACTAAATTAAATATCTAAGATATTCCAACATTAGTACCAACATGATATATCAATTTCAACAAAGAGTCTGAGCCATGAATTCACTTGAAGTATGGATAGCACGATGAAATAGAGTTCAAGTAGATCGAGCCATATATATGCTAGCTACTAGGCCAAAACTTCAAACACCTTTCCATTTTTTATGGAATATGTTAATTTTGATAGTCAAAAGGAAACAATGCATAGTCCGTCGTCTAGATTGATATAAAGGCACCAAATTGTAAATTTACTTGATTTAGTGAGGTGATTTAGAAGGTTTGTTCATATGTTCCAAGTTTAACTTAGTATGTTTCGGATGAAATGACAAGTTAATCTCATGTTTCATCGAACTTTTTGACATTGTAGATTGATCTGAACGGAGATATAAGAATAGGCTTACCATTGTCCCTCTCCGCAGTGCATAATGTATGTCAAATATCCATGCTTCGCAAATACTTGACTAACGAGAGGCTAAATAAAAAATCTCATAACGAGATTTGAATTTTAAATTTTGTATTTTTTTACAAACTGTGCGGAGGTACTGCGAGAAAGTTGGCCGCAAGTGCAAGAAGTTGGACCTGACGAATTATATTGTATTAATAATCGAAGAAGACATAGCAAAATTCATTTACCTCCATTTACTCGAGGGGTAAATTCTTCCATCACAAACCAAAATTTAGAAGAGTAGTTAATTTCACAATAGGAGAAAAGATTACTACATAATCATTGCCTTTCCTTTTTGTGAATATCTTTTAAGTACTAATCGAGTCTTGAAACTTCTGCCATCTGGTTAAGTCTTGATTCTGGACACTACTTGTTCAATAGAGCTCTCTTTATTATGGACAACTCAATCAACACCCACATATTATTCTTTTCAAGTGAACTCATCTGATCATTCATATTTCCACTTCGTTGAACCCGCCACCTATACAGGCTCATCAATGAACTATGGTTCTCTTTAGTTAGTCAGTAACAAGTATGGTAATGAATGTGAATATCTATTAGATGGTCTAATAGTCGTGGATGATCTCCTTAACACCTACTTAGGTGTGAATTTTTTTAGTAGTAATCTTACGAGTTTCTTTAGATTCTACACCGATATTACTTGGTAAATTTTTCAGCAACTCATCTTAACTCCCACTTGCTTCATAGTCTTTAGGCTTCTTTTTTCCTTGTATATGACATTTCCATCAAAATTTATGTCACAATGTCTCATAATTTTTCTATTCCTGTCATCCCAAAATTTATACCCGAATAAGTCAGAACAATAGCTTATGAAGTAGTACTTCACACCCTTAACATCAAGTTTTTCTCTCTTCTCTGGATCAACATTTTCATACATAGTGTAACTAAAAGTTCTCAAGTGAGAGTACTTTAATTCATTTTGTGTCCATAACTCTTCTCGCTATTCGAACCCCAAGGGTATTAACGACCCTCTATTGATCAAGTAGGTTGTTATATTCACAACATCAACCCATAATTCTTTGGTAATCTAGAATAAATTCTCCTACTCCTTGCTCGCTCATTCAATGTTCTTTTCATTCTTTTAGCAACATCATTTTATCTTGTCTTACTAGGAACTATCATCATTAATCTAATTCCCTCATATACAAAAAATTCTTTCAATTCTAATTTGTTGTAATCTTCTCCACCGTTTGACATCAAACATTTGATCTTCCAATCGATATGATTTTCAACTTTAGCTTTCCACTTCTGGAAGGGGCAAACACATCTGATTTTTGTTTAAAGAAATAAACCAATATCTTCCTACTAAAATCATCCATGAAGGTGACATAAAACATGGATTCACCAGGTGATGGAACTTGAGATTGTTTCCATACATTTTTATGGACCAATTCCAACCGTACTTCCTTCGGTTCTTTAGAAGTATTTGTGAAGCTAACTTGTTTTTACTTGCCCATAACACATCTCTCACAAAGACCCATATCAACAAATTTTAGGCCTTCTAAAACTCCTTTAGCTAGCATCTTAATTCACTTAGTGCACATATTTTCAAGTCAATTGTGTCATAGACTTAAAGGGAAAAACTCTCAGCAATAGCAGCCATGTTTATACATCCTACAATGGTGTATAAAGTTCTATAGTTTGTATGATGTGCTACCACCATAGCACCCTTCACGAACTTACCCGGACTCTTTTCAAACTCTACTACATAACCTATGTTTTCCACTAACCAATGGAGATCAAGTTCTTCTTGAGACCTAAGATATACTGACATCCTTTAATGTCCACTGATCTTTTGTTGAAGTTTGTACATGAACATCTCTCGTTCCTTCAATCTCCAAGGCTTTGTTGTCAACGAGATACACCTTCTCAAAATTTCTAAATTTGAAACTTCAAAACAGTTCCTCGTTTGGAGATAAATGAAAAGATGTACCTGAATAAAAAATCCAGGTTTCAATCGAGTTGAATTAGAGCCTCCTCTATATCTTTTCCTGAACTTATATAAATATTGTCATCTCTAGATTTGTGATTCTGCTTCTTCTTCCGTTTCGTACAATATGTCTGAAACTGCCTCTTATCTCTACAATTTCAACACGTTACGTTTGGGTGTGTTTGAATATTTTTCTTGGTTCTTTGATTTTTATCGACCGTGTATATTTGGGTCCTTCGATTTACTTCTTCTCCTCCGATAAACACTGAAAGCACTTTCTAATTAATCTCCAATTTCTCGTTTGTAAATGCTTTCTTTGAAAACTACATCTCGAATTCATCAAACTTTAGTTTCTCCAAGCCTCGAGAATAGCGGATCAGAATAACAAAAGTATCCTACTATTCAGGTAAATATGACATCAAATTCAATGTTTTAATTTTATTTTCGAAGTTAATTTCCACAAAGCAAAATGACTTACAATCATATTGAAGTCATTTATATGATTTGTAATAGTTCCATCTTCAAATATTTGTAAATTGAACAATCTACGCATTAAATATACCGTATTCATAGCGGAGGATTTTTCATACATATTTGACATTGCCTTCAACCAATCTGATGTTGTCTTCTTCTTGAAGATATTGAACGTCACGTTTCTGGATAGCGTCAACATCTTCAACCTTAGAGCTTTCCAATCCTTGAGCTTCTACAACTCTATAGTCATGGTATCTAACTTCACCCCAAATAAGGATTCATGATGATCTTTATGATACAAATACATCTTCCAAGACTAAATTTGAATCCACAAAACTTCTTGATTCCAATCTTTCAACTTTCGATCTTCATAGATGAGGTGAGTATCTCTTAGCTTTGATACCAATTATTTTGATTATATAACAACTCACACAATCAATCATCATACTAATAAAAGGTAAACTATAACCCTTTGTTCCTTTTCTTTTCCTTTTTACTTTTCTCTTTTTCTCCGAATATGATCCGTTTAGGATCTCTTGAGACCCCCAAATGATCCTTTTGCCCCTTGGTTGACTTTGACCAACATTTTTTTTATTTTTTATTTTTTATTTTTTTTATATCTATCCTAGGTTTTCGAGATCATTATAAGCATTTTTTTTGTGTCTACCACAACCTCAAGTTCGACCTCTAAGACTCAATAAAAGTTTAGAAGTCTATCTTAAAAGGAAAAATAGAGAAAATTAATTCTCATTAGAGCTCGAACACTACATATTATCCCCTACTTCAAAACATTTATCCTTAAAAGTTGTTTATGCTCAATTCCCATGGTAGGTCAACCTTAGGTCTACTTATCTCACTTGCATTGTGATGCCATTCCGACCCTTTCTCCACTGGTTCATAACCTTAGTTATTTGCTTAACTCGCATCCTTCCATGTTTAAAGAGGTTGTAATAATCCCTATCGTCCTCCGGAACCCCTCCTTGAGTTCTTTGACCACTATAGTGCACCAAGAGCTACCCTATCCTTTGTGCATCCTACCCTATCCTTTGTACATGATGCACTCTTAGTAACAGAGTGAGTAATTGAATGGTTGATGAGAAGATTGTATTATGAAGAGAAAAAAGGCTCCATGTATATAGACAGAATACAAAAGATATTTAGAAAGTCTACTTAAATATCTATAGAAAATTTGGTAACAAACCAGTAAACAAATCAAAATTAAATCAACAACTAACTTAAGATTTAATCAGAAACTAACTGACATCAATCTAAACAAACACGTGATCTTTAACACTCTTCTTGTTTAGATGCTCTTAACTCCAAGCTTTTTCTTAAATACCCATCTTACTCCAATTATCTTTTTGTTTAGAGGTCGATCAATCAACTCCCAGATTTTTTTTTTCGATCACCAAAAGCTCCTCCTCTGACAGGTGCACCATCAACCAAAGCATCTTGTCGTTCATCTTCAAACTCTTCTAAAATGCTCCCAAAGATTAAATTGTTTTGTGCATTAGAAATTTGATTCACCTTAGTCAGTTCTTCCCAATTTCATTGCTCATTTCCAGCAAAATGAACATCTTGGCTTACAATAACACGACTAGTGTGTGGTAGAAAAACTCTGTGGATATAATGCTATATCCAACAAAGATGTCAACTTCTGCATTTTTGTCAAGCTTATCACGCTTGACAAGTGGAATGTAAGTGAAGCAAAGACACCCAAATACTCTAAGGAGCATTAAAGATGGTTTGTAACCATACAAAACTTCAAATGGTGTCAGGTCCTTAACAGCTTTTGCAAGCACACAACAGTATTCGCTGCTTTTCCCCAAAAACATTCTTGAAGATCCTTCTCATGAAGCATGCATCTCGTCCTCTCCATTATAAATCTTTCCTTCTTTCACTGACGTCATTCTTGTCAAAAAAAAAAAACTCACCAATTGTGAAATAAATCTCACACAAACTAACGATAGAAGGAGACAAAAAACACTTTGGTTATCTCAAAAAACCTTCTTCTATTACTTCTCTGTTTCTTTTCTTTTTTTCTCTACTTTTCACAATAGGAAGAACAATATATTTATAAGCTTTCCTGACCCATGGAACACCACTATTTCCAAAAATAAATCTTGGTCTTTCATTTTCAAGTATTTTGGCATTTTCATTTACTACTGACTTTTCAATTAAAAACCCACTAAAATTATCGAACTAAAAAATAACATTTAACCTTTATTCAATAATTTTGTTGAAGAGTGTATGGTGCTGTCAATTGATGTTCAATTCCAGCTTCTTCACAAAAGTTGTTAAAAGTTTTCGAACTGTACTCCTTGCCATTATCTAATCTTATAGTCTGAATCAAACATGCACTTTCATTCTCAACTCTGACTTTGAATTTCTAAAATATACCCGCAACTTCTGACTTTTGCTTCAGCAAGAAAATCCAACACATTCTTGTTGGATCATCAATAAAAACAATGTAATAAAGATTGTCATTTAATAATGGTGTTGCTCAGGACCACAAAAATTAATATGAACCAGCTACAACTTTTTCGAGGCTCTCCATGCATCTTTAGGAAAGGGTTGTCTATGTTTCTTCCCAAAATTACAAACACGGCAAAAAGGCATGTCATCATCAATGTTAGCGAGTCCTTCTACCAAGTTCTTTGACTGCATGTGAAGCAAATCTCAATGATGAAAGTGCCTAAGTCTTTTGTGCCAAATCTCAGTGGCACTAGCAATGGATATAAAGGTCATCTGCTCTTTCTCCATCAGATTTAGAGCAAAGTTTTTTCCTTTTATTTTGACATTGAACAAGTCTTTGCCACTAGCATCTCTTTCTCCATCAGATTTAGAGCAAAGTTTTTTCCTTTTATTTTGACATTGAACAAGTCTTTGCCACTAGCATCTCGTATCAAGCACTGATTATTCTCTAACAACACTTTATAGTCTTTATCAAATAACTGACCAACACTTAAGAGATTTTGATCAATTTTAGGAACAAATAAAACATCTGGAATAAATTTTGTACCTTCATAGCTTGGTATAGCTACTATGCCTTTTCCGTTGACTTCCAAGTGTTCACCATTGTCAATCCTCACTCTCTCAACTTCAATGTCTCTTAATTCCTCAAAAAACTCATTGTCATATGTCATATGATTTGTGCACCCATTGTCAATCAACCAGCTGTCGCTTGATTCTTTGTCTCAGACACAAGTGACCACAAACAATTGATCTTCTTCTTCTTGATCAATTACCTGTGCATCTACTTCTTTCACCTAACCTTTGACTTTGCAGATCACTGCTTCATGTCCAAGTTGATTGCATTTGGAGCATTTCGCGTCACATCTTCTCCAACACTTATATGGTGGATGACCTTTCTTCTCACAATGACGGCATGGTGGATAGGATTTTTTGGAACCTCCTCCTTTTGTCTTCTAATAATTGGTAGATGAATAATTGTCTCCATTGAAGATTGGTGGTGCAACAACTGAAAAACTGGATTCTCCTCCCATTTTGATCTCGCAGATCCCTTAAGAAGACTGCTCTGCTACCAATTTGTTAGTGGAGGAGTGAATAATTGAATGGTTGATGAGAAGATTGTATTATGAAGAGCAAGAAGGCTTTATATATACCGAGAATACAAAAAAATATTTAGAAAATTTACCTAAAATTTTGCAGAAAATCTGGTAACAAAGAAGTAAACAAACCAAAACTAAATCAATTTACCTAAAATTTTGCAGAAAATCTCGTAACAAACAATTAAACAAACCAAAAGTAAATCAACCCCTAATTCTAAGGAGATTTAATCAGATACTAACTGACAGCGATCTAAACAAACACGTGATCTTTAACACACTCCAATGTTGGGTATCAAGGGGTCATTCCACGACATCTCAGTCATTAAGGACATGGTACAGTCACGTACGTTCTAAAAGATCTAATTCTAGTGGACATTTACTTCAATCATTTTTTTTATCATACATAAATGCATATCATTAAGGTCAACCAACAAAAGGTTAAACTGTTAAAGATAAAGAAGAGTACTTGTTACTACTATTCTAGCTCATCGTCCTCCCTCACTGCCCTGCTCTAGTGTGTATACTCAACCAACTTGTGGGAGCACCATGAGATAATACTTTTAAAGAAAAGATTCCCGGGCAAGGGTGGGTGCTACACCAGTGGTATTTTCCTTGGCACGAGTGCCCAAGGAACTATCTCAAGGGAATCTCGAGTCACGGTTCTACTTCGACCTCTCTTAGACACTCGTGCCTTCAGCATGGCTCTGTCAGCATTAGGAACAGCTCTCTATCCTCGCCCTGGAGTGGATGTTGTCTCGTTTTAGGTGTCGAAATTGGGATGTCTTCTTCAACCCTTCTTCTACCTGTCATAGGATGAGACCTGACATAAGTCCTTATTCTCTTAGAAACCATAATCTATCATGAAGACAACAAACTTAGGTTACTACATATCCTAGCACATTGTTCCATCAAGCAACATAAATAGTAATCATAATAATCATAAATCTCAAAAGTTACATCCTCATAAGTCTTAGAATAAAATACACGTCTAGACAATATATCTAGTCACAATGACATGTCAAAGAGTTGAGTAACCGAGGTATAAAACACTATACCTATAAAAAAGGTTGATAGGACTAAAACTCGCTACTCTAATACCAATCTATCATGACCAAATTTTTTGAATTTTCGAAAAATCAGACTACGACCAAAAGTCGAAAGATGCAAAGTAAATCAAACAATTAAAATGCAAAAAATAAGTTAAAATTTCGTCCCATTTAAAATCATAAAATACCATCGATAACATCCAATTCAATAGAAATACAAAACAGGTACTATATTAGTTATTTACAAGCATGTCATATGTGCGAAAAACCAAAAGAATACAAATGAAAACTCTCAAAGAAAAGAATACAAATTAACACTAACGCCACAGATCGACACCCCTTTGTCACGGTTCAGCTTCCGAGCACATCCCACCTCGCCCCATACTTGAAAAGAAAAGGGGAAGGGGTTGAATATAAAAATAAGTTTCCACGAGCTTGTCACTGGGCCCTAGGAAGTTTGCGCCTAATTCAGGTATCCCCTAACCATTATCTCACACCAAAGTGGCGTCTATCAGGAGCTAAATAATTTGTGTAGTCCCTCGTCTCCTCTCAGTGGATATTTCCTCCACACATAATGGTAGCTCTTCTATTTTACCCGAAACTGTAACGAAGGTTCAAATTTGATTTATTTGACACATATGTTTAGTAAAAAAAACCAAACTTAACACTTTCATTTTCGAGCCATTTTCGAGTCATTTTTCGTAGGTGTACCATTGACACTTATTTTTCCCCTTTGAGACGAGGGTCATTAACTCGTTTAGAAAAGTAGTTTTATCGTTTTACTATCATACCAAATCTACTAAAGATTATACTAAGCACAAAATAAGGAAGAATAAAAACATGTACTCATGTCTATAAGACATCATAACCTGAACCCTCTCGAGAAAAACCTAATGGAGACATTTAAATCATTATGTGAAAAAGCAAACTTTCTTTCAATATTTTCAGCAAAATTTTTAAGAAAGGTTCAAATTTGATAAATCTATCACATATGTTTAGTAAAAAAAAAAAAAAAAAAAAAAAAAAACCCTAAACACTTTCATTTTCTAGCCATTTTCAAGTCATTTTCCATATCTTTATCATTGAAACTTTTTTTTCGTGTTTGAGACGAGAGTCATTAACTGGTTCAGAAAAGTTGTTTTCTCATTTTAATATCCTACCAAATCGATTATACTAAGCTTATAATAAGGAAGAAAAAAAACATGTCCTCATGTCTATAAGACCTCACAACCTAAACCCTCTCGAGAAGCCCCTAATGGAGACACTTAAATCATTATGTGAATAAACTAAGTTTCCTTCAATATTTTTCAATGAAACTCTAAGGAACGTTCAAATTAGATGAATTTGACACATATGTTTAGTAAATAAATCAAACTTAAAACATTTCATTTTCGGGCCATTTTCGTGTCATTTTCCATAGGTGTACCATTTACCCTTTTTTTTCCTCTTTAAGACGAGGGTCTTTATCTCATTCAGAAAATTTGTTTTCTCATTTTAATATTATACCAAATCCACTAAAGATTAGTAAGCGTAGGAAGAAAAAAACATGAATTTGAAATTTTAAGATCAATATTTTTCAACGAAATTTTAAGAAACGTTAAAATTTTATGAATTTGAAATATATGTTCATAAAAAAAACTAAACTTGAAACACTTTCATTTTCGGTCATTTTCGAGTTATTTTCCATTGGTGTACCATTGGCACCTTTTTTGCCTCTTTGAGACGAGGGTCATTAAGTCGTTCAGGAAAGTTATTTTCTCGTTTTAGTATCATACCAAAACCACTAAAGATTGTACTAAGTATAAAATAAGGAAGAATAAAAATATGGACTCATGTCTATAAGACCTCCCAACCTGAACCCTATCGAGAAGACCCTAATGTTGACATTTAAATCAATACGTTTAAAAACTAAGTTTCTTTCACTATTTTTGAACGAAACTATAACTAACATTCCAATTTGCTGAATTTGATACATATGTTTAGTAAAAATAACCAAACTTAAATACTTTTATTTTTGGGCCATTTTGAAGTCATTTTCGGTAGGTGTATCATGGACACTTTTTCTCTTCTTTGAGACAAGGGTCATTAACTCATTCCGACAAGTTATTTTCTCATCTTCGTATCGTACCAAATCCCCTAAAGATTTTTCTAAGGTTAAAATAAGGAAGAAAAAAAATATGTACTCATGTCTATAAGACCTCATAACCTAAACCCTCTCGAGAAGACCCTGATGGAGACACTCAAATAATTATGTGAAAAAATTAAGTTACTTTTAATACTTTTCAACGAAACTATAAGTTACGTTCAAATTTGATGAATTGGACACATATGTTTTGTAAAAAAACTAAACTTAAACACTTCCATTTTCGCCACTTATCGACTCATTTTCTTAAGTGTACCATTTACACTTTTTTTTCCTATTTGTGACGAGGGTCATTAACTCATTCAAAAAAATTATTATCTCATTTTAGTATGGTACAATATCAACTAAAGATTGTCGTGTAAAATAAGGATGAAAAAAAACATGTACTAATGTCTATTAGATCTCACAACCTTAACACTCTCAGAGAAGACCCTAATGGAGACACTTAAATCCTTATGTGAAAAATCTAAGTTTCTTTCAATATTTTTAAACGAAACTCTAAGAAACGTTCAAATTAAATAAATTTGACTCATATGTTTAATAAAAAAAACCAAACTTAAATACTTTCATTTTCTAGCCATTTTCGAGTCATTTTTCGTAGTTGTACTATTGGCGCCTTTTTTTTTTTTTTTTTTTTTNAAATCTCCTAAAGATTCTACTAAGCGTGAAATAAGAAACGGAAAAAATATGCACTCATATCTATAAGACCTCACAACATGAACCCTTTCGAGAACACCGTAATGGAGAAACTTAACTAATTATTTGAAGAAACTAAGTTACTTTCAATTCACAAGACATAATGTAACATTTTCATGCTTTCAACATAACGTTTCATAACGTGCAATTCATACAGTAAATACCTTACCATGCACATAATGTAATCCGAGAATAACATATCACATCACATTATATCACATATTAATTCATCCAAGTCAACTTAACGTTCACCTTGCATAACATTTACGTCTTAAATCATAATGGTCTCAACATACAAATTATGACACGTGCAAAACTACAAGCCTCTGCCAATATACAACATACAATTTCTATATCCTACGACAGTAGAGCCACTTTCTTGGTTGGCCTAGGCTGAAACTACTACGACTCCTTGATGATAGCGCTGCTGCTCTCTGAAATTTAATTTGGCCTGAAGTGTCCAACAATCATAAATTAGAACTACTATGGGAGTTGACTCACCTAATCTTGCATGAAATAATTTAAAACATGCTCCTAATAATTTAAACTAAGCCTAATTATACATAAAAACTTGCTTCTACTGATTTAAACTAACTATGTCTAACTACACATAAATAATTTACTTTTTTTTTAGTTCATACATCATACACGTCTAGAAGAAACTTTCATCCTCGAAATCTTAATATTGGTGTTTCATTGTTCGACAATAGCACCAGAGAATGCTAGCTCGACCAGAAAGGGGTCCCGGAAAATGTGTGAACCGACTGGTGGGTCCATATTTGCACGTATAGGCCGTGTATAGAATAGTAAATACACATCCAATGACACACTTTGGGTAGTCACCTAAGGGAATATGGTTTTAAATGATAGGTTTCATTCATGATTGCAAGTGTTTGCATCTAACCCCAACAGTGAGATCATTTACTGAGTATTTTTTAAAATAATCAAGCAACGTGCTACTTCTATATTTCAGGTAAAGGCAAGGCACCTCTTCACGGTTGACGGCAACTTCGCAAATTTGAAGATCGTGACACATACATAAGGTAGTTGTATTCAATTTCGTATACTATGGGTTAGCATAGGGTATTGTAGTTTTATTTTTACTTATGTCTGTTTTAATTTAATATTTCTTTTATATTGTTTTAAAGACCCCTTACTAGACATGTAAGTCCATGACATTTTTTTATGAAGGCGTTTTAAATGATTATTTTTGCATAAGAAGCCACGTAATACATACAGTAGCGACTTTAGGTTAGTAGAAATCTAGGTCGTTACAATGAATGTTATGCATGATTTAAGATTTCATGTTAAGTGTCGAAGTGTTAGTGTCTTATGTATCGAATAATAGATTATTCCACCTCGAATACTTGGAAGAGGACGACCACTTGCTATAGGATGAGGTAGGGGTAGAAGGAATCCGGCTAGCAAAGTTTAGAGGGTTGGATTTGCCCAACCGTGCCACCGATTATAGTACCACCTGTGGCACCTCTAATAGGGTCGAACACCATTACTGATGCCATAATGTGCAAGACAAGACATATAACATAATGACCAACAAACAGAAACAAACGACCAACAACCTAAGGGTCATGTGAGAGGCGAGATATTTACGAGATTTAAAGATGTACAACCTGTAAAACCCCTAATTTTATTAGCGTAATTAGTGACGTTATCCCATGCATGCTTTAATCTCATATGCCGAAATTCATAATAAATGGTTTTAAATAAAACCATGGACTTACGTATTCAATTCAAAACAAGAAAATAAAGATAACATAGTTTTTTAATATAAAATAAATTGCGTTAAAAACACCTATCAACTATTAAAAGAAATTCAATGTGCAATTGCCCTATCATGATCTATCTCGACTTACATGTCATTTCTAGTATTCCTTGTCATTCGTGCATGGGAGCTAGGGGTGTACATTCAATCGGACAACCCGGACCAACCCAACCCAACCCAAAGGTTGGATTAGCTTGTCGGGTAAGGTTTGATTCATTTTTCTGAATCCGAACTAAATTGGTTCGGTTTTGGTTTCGTGGGGCAAAACCTTCGGGTTGACCCGAGCCAAATAAAAATATATAAATATATTAAGAAATAAAATTCTATTTGTATTAATGGGTTTGCTAGAGTGATTCTTCAGCCTACTCATGCTCGAGTTTGACGCCCGTGCATATTTCTTTTTATTATTTTGTTTAGTTTCTTTTATATATTTTTTTTAAAAAATAACTATATAATTTTTAAAAATAATTTATAATTTATAATTTTTTTTAATTTCTTTTATATTATTTTATTATTTTTAAATTTTTTGTTTTAGTAATCTAAAAATTCAAATGTTTTGACTGTTCAGTGTTACTGTAGCTTCCGATCAATCTTTTTAGAGTATTTCTTATTTTTATTATATACTATATCTTTAAACTAATCATTTCTATTATGAAATTATCATTTCTATTATTTACTTAATTTCATGATCTATTCTTATATTTTTTTTACCTTAACCAATTCTCAATAAATATCGGTATTTAGCTGTCTTTATTTTTATTACAATATTGAACTAGGTTAATATGTTATAATTTTCATTTGCTGTTTTTTATTAAATTTGTGAATAATTATATATCGATTTGTGTTTGTTTGTGAACTCTTAATACATTTTATCAAAAATTGTATCTCAATAATTATAAAGTGTGGATAAATAAAACTTTTTTAAAAAAAAATTGACAACCTAACCCGAAAATAGAGAGTTGGATTGTGAAAATTTTTGGGTTGGGTTGTACCAATCCAACCAACCCGAACTTTTGGGTTGGGTCAAAAAAATCCTTCAACCCAGCCCAACCCGGACCATGTACACCCCTAATGGGAGCTTTATCTTTACCTAAAGCATATGACTTGAGTATTTTAAGTATTTTAAGAATACTCAGTAAGTCACCCCACTGTTGGGGTTATTAATGTAATCACACACATCACATGATTGAGATCTTTCTTTCTAATGTAATCACAACCAACCCGAACTTTTGATGTGTAACGCACATCGACCACAAGACGGGCTCATATACGTACCCCATTGGTCTGACTTGATCGGACACAACGCATTACATGTCATCGGACGCCTCGAAAAAGGAAAGGCGCACATGGTATCATGACAAACCTAAATATCGAAGGTACGCGTCTGTACTAGCATAATATAACGGGGAAGTATCCCAATGCACATGACATACGTACATACATAAGGTCTCATGATTTTCATTCCTAACATGACATTAATTTCATTTCATTTCCTTTCTCATTTTATCTATGCATCATGTATACATGACAATGATCACATAATCCATCACATAACTTTACATAGCAAGAAATAATGTACAGACATGACATTTCATTTCATTCGTAACATAGTGTAATGGATATCACATGCATACATAGCATACATAGCATACATCAAATGATAATACAAAGAACATATAAGTATCACATAATCAATATGGTACGTGCAGGAGCCACATGGCATGCACCATCATACATCAATCAATTATCTAACTTCAACCAGTAAGGTCACTCACTTAGTTGGCCTTGACTAAACTTACTAATTACTCGTTGCCCGCTTTAAAAACTATATTCCAACGCTTAATTCTACTCATGTCAAACCATGTCACATACTTTAGGGCATATCCATAACTTATTAGTTTTGTAGGCTGCAATGAGTTAGGTTCGTGGATTAGGGCTTCGACTTGAGTTCATTAGCTTCATAAGGTAATTTCTCGATTTTTATCTCATTTTCTTTCTTGGATAACTCTCAAATGCATCGTTCGGTTGCGGAATGAAGAAAAGATTATGTTGGTGATAGAGAGCATGAGAGTAGGGTTTTTAACGGGGGGGGGGGGGGGGNATACCTGGTCGGAAATCGTGAGATTTCCTGCGAGTTTTAATATAACATTTTTTCCCAAATCATCACACAACCCCGTGTCTTTAATGGGGCCTTTGGCCTTTAAGGACCCAACCCTAGAAGAGTTATGGCTCTAATCGATTTATGGCTCTAATCGATGTATGAACTGTCGTTTTAATATAACATTTTTTTTCCAAATCATTACACAACCCCGTGTCTTTAATGGGACCTTTAAGGACCCAACCCTAGAAGAGTTATGGCTCTAATCGATGTATGAACTGTCTAAAGAGTTATGGCTCTAATCGATGTATGAACTGTCGTTTTAATATAACATTTTTTTTTCCAAATCATTACACAACCCCGTGTCTTTAATGGGACCTTAAGGACCCAACTCTAGAAGAGTTATGGCTCTAATCGATGTATGAACTGTCTAAAGAGTTATGGCTCTAATCGATGTATGAACTGTCTAAATGACATGACCAAAATATGTCGTGTGCATCATTTATGTTGCGGGATCATGCACATGTATGGTTGAAATTGTTAGAGGTTTTAGCCCGATAGTGGTAGGAGCCAATGATCTCAATTCAAGAAAGCAATTAAAAAGAATACGTTGCCTAAGAGATTCAAACTCTCACAGGGAAACCTCATGTACTTAGCAGGCACACGCCTTAACCACTCAGCCAAAGCAACAAATTTTGATTAATGATCGATGATAGGAGCATCCTAGAGTTGTGTAACTGCAAGGGCGGATAGATTTATATCATTGTCCATGTTTTATATTTTAATTTAGTTTCGGAACATTGTATTTATTTGTAACATTTGTATAACTTCCATGGACACATATTGTACGTTTTAAATTCTTAAAGTAAACTTATATTTCTAACGTTTCGAATTATTTTTGAGTCACATATTTTAAAAAATGAATAATATTATCACTATTTTACCCTCGAATGTATGTAACGATTCGTAATTCGAAGTCTCGAAAAGTGGGTCGTTAGACAATGAGACAATGAGACTCCATTGTTCAAGTTCTGAATTCAACTTTTATAAGATAACTACCTGTCTACTTTTTCTTCTTTGAGTTGCTCCCTATTTGATCTTGTCCCCAAAATTTTAGGTATATTGAATCAAGTATAAAAGTAATTATCGTCCATGCAGAACTTACTTCAGACTAAGATCAAGTCACATATAATCATCTTGTGAAATATTAATCTTCTCTACCCTACTCTCCTAGCTTATAAAGGAGCAAAATAAGTTTAAAGAAGTGCATAAGTGGCACTTCCCTATTTTTCCCTTAAAATAAAATAAAAAGTCAGTATAACAGCATGAAATTCCTAATATGTACCCATTTTATGGACTAAAACATTCACAGAATCCATTTAAACTAACAATGGTGTAAATAAAACAGCAATACCAAAATAAGAAGAAAAAGAAAACCAAACGTCCTGATTCAACCTAAAGACTAAAATATATATGCGAAATGTGACTACTCTTTCCATTGCCTCTATAGTGACGCTGATATCTATATTTGGGTGTCTTTCGTATACTTGAAAGAAAAAGTAACACATTGCTTGACTATTTAAAAGTATGCAGTATGTAGACCTACTGTTGGGGTCAATTACATGCAATCATAATAGGACCTATTCTTTTATAAAAAAATAAAAAATAAAAAATTCGGTCTCTACTTTTCAAGCTATGTAGGGTTAGCTCTGTAATACTTCTCTATACAGCTCATGCACATACACATTGAATAAATAGGTGGACTCATTACCATAGTTTTTATGTCTACCATGGATCGTCATTGGATGCTTGGACCTACTTTGGATAAAAAATTTGTGCTCGCCTGAAACATTTTCCATATAAGGCTTGAAATAGTGTCATACCAATAGTCCATTGATAACCGTGGTTATGAGCAACCAATAGTCCATTGATAACCGTGATTATGAGCAATCTCCATAAAATGTTACTTGGAAACAAACTTATTTATGAAACTAAGGTCTGGTTACTATTAATACTAGCATTGAAGTAACTTGTGTAAGCCTGTGAATGCAACAATCCACCACTATTCGAATGACAGTGTGACCTTTCGCTATATTAGGTCAACCTAGAAGGAATTCCATGACATAACCTCAAAACTATCGAATTTCTTGGTACCCTTCAAATTAACTGAACAGGACATATCCTTTAACAACACTTAACGTTACCTATAGCTTAGTGCAAATTACAACTCATATTGCCTCAAGAAAGAATTGCAGTTTATGGATTTAGAGAATGGAGGCTTGCAATGTTAACGACAATGAATAATGTAGCAAGATCACCCATGATTGCAGATGATAGTGTTTTCTTAACATTTATGATTACTTTTCTTTTGCAACAAACGCCCATACTATCATTGTTCTTGGCGATTCGGGAAAAGGGTTCCAAGTATTTGCAGGTTTTTTCTTATGCAAACGTTATCTCTATTGATGATATAAAGTTGATGAAAAGAGGAAATCATGCTTGACCACCCACGATATGTTTGAGAAAAAAGGTTCAATTTCATATCAATGAGACATTTTACTATGTAAGTGACAATCCACTCGCGCTTAGGTCAACCGATAAGTGGGCTTGTTGTTAAACTCCCATACACTTGGTTGAATAACCTGTGTGCTGTATGAATGATACGTACTCTGTGGCACTTGTACATGTCATAGTTTTATGATGCTATGTTATGTTATGATTATGTTGTATTATGAAATGACGTTTTTATATGAATGTTATATGATGCATTTACTTCCATATGTCATGGTGCATATATTATTTTTCCGTATTAACAGTATGCATATGAGACATTGAGAAGTCATGTATTCTTCATAGGAATGTTATATCATGAAAAGAATGGAGGTACAATTTTTATCATAAGTACGTACCATGATTTGAAACTAAAGGGCTTCACGCATTTTGTATGTAATGGGTATCAAGATATTTTCTTGTTATGCTTAGTACGGACATGCACCATGATATTATATATTCTCCTTTCCCTTTGTGGCTTCCGGTAGCGTGAGTATGCATTGGGCCATAATCCGGTAAAGGGATACATATATGACCATGATTTGTTGGTACATGTGCATGTGCGTGAGCCGTGTATTGAGAAGTACAACGTATCCAATCCTACAAGGATTAGAAAGTAGTGACCAAGGAAAAGTTCTACGGAAAGATAAGTCTTACCGTAATTGCATGTAATTTCATTTTCCAACCTTAATAGTTGGGCTACTTACCAAGTATATTTAAATACTTAAGCCACGTGCTACTTTTTTTTCATGTAAAAGTATGACACTTATGTACGAATGATAACGTCACTAGTGAGGCAAACTTCACATTCACAAATGACAAAGAGCCTGCACTCATGTTGGCCAAGAAGATGTCAAACCTATTGGTGCTTAATGAAGAAAAGGCTATGGTGAACCCTTCACATATGTTGAAGACTAAGTGGAGACAAACATGTGGTACTTAGACATTGGAGTGAGAAACCACATGACCAACGATCGAGCAAAGTTAAGGGAGCTTAATGAGAAGTTCATTGGAAACATGAACCTTTACAATGGATCAAGTGTACCGATCAAAGACAAATGATTCACCTTTTTTCAGTGTAAGAACGCGATCAATTTTTAATGACCAAGATATATCACATCTCAAGTTTGAAGAACAATATTATTATCCGAGGTCAAATTATAAAATATTATTAAGCTCATTTATTGAGATATTTGAGTGAAATAGAGCCTTGTTGATCAACGTAAAACAGTTGCAATCGCTTATATAAGATACTAATGAAAGACCGTCAACATCTAAAAACCTCCATTAGCATTGGTAGCAAGAAAAGAAAGAAGAAACAAGTAGATCGAAAGAAAAAGAAGCCAAAAAAATGAGCCAAAAAAAAAAAAGAGAGGCTAATCCATATGAGTCCTAAGCACTTCTTCAAATGCATAAATCTTACTTAAGCATCTTGATGGATGCCAAAAAAAACCTTAATTCCTTATAACGAGTTTTTAGAGTAGTTTGTCCTTTTCCACCTCGTTCATACTCCAAACAAATCTAGTCCCTTCATAAGATCTCCCTTAATTACCCTTATAGTCACAAGTGTAAAGTTTCTTAACACTTCAACTCTCTTGTGGTCTTGAAACATCTCAGAATTCTTATAGGACTATTTTGACTATTTACAAACCAAAACTTGGTTTAAGTTCGGAACATATTTCAATGATCTTGAAACTTTTCACAATCATTTTAAATCATGAAATAAGACTTCATTTAATGTCATTTAGAGGTCACATTGGTCATAAACTAGTAGTATGTAACTTCAGAGTCATTTTGGTTATCCTTTGTTCAACCCTTTAACATTGTCAAATGACCTCCAAATTTCATGCATAACCTAATCATGTCATACTAAATCTTCTGTTAAAATATCATGGATATTAGAGTCCATTAGAGGGTTATTTTAAGGTCACTTGAATCTCGATAAAATTGTCTGGTTTAGGACCTTAACTTTTGGTTCTTGTCTTAATTATTCCATTATCCCTTAACTCTTACTTAAATTAGAATTCATATAGATTTTTTTAGTGATTCTTACAGGTAAAACTTCAGAAAAGTCTAGATTGGCTTGAAAAAAAAATTCATAATATACTTTCATCATGGTCGTGAATCTTCCACTTTGCTCAATCTCAATCATGAACCTACATTGTTATTTTTTTATTTTTTTTTATTTTTAATGTTTTGAAACATCCGATTAAAACATCTAATCTTCCTCAGCAAAATCATTTTCATGCGGACACTAGTTTCAGTAGTCTACTACTTTTAATGATGCTATAACTTGACGATGTTAGATGAACACAACTATCCACAATGTTATGATATTTTCTACTTTCAGCATAAGCTCTTATGGCTTTTTTTGGGCTTCACAAAAGGCCTCACACAATGGAGAGAGTATTCAAACCCATGATCATTCCCTTAATTAACTAATGTGGGACTTTCATCCAACATACGATTTGAATACAAATTTTGCTAAATCTATACATGTATTGAATCATCAATACATCAGGCACCACTCACATTCTAAGTATAGTAAGTCACAAAAAAGTAAAAATAATATCTACAAAAAAAGTAAAAATAATATCTTTTTTTATCTTTTGTAAGGCATACCTAACTCTAAGGAAGGGTTGGTTGCAAAACAATGGAAACATTTGAGTGTACGGCTAATCTACAGAATCCTAGAGCTCTAATACAATTTATATCTAATTATGTCAAAGATTCATATGAGGATTTAAATATTAGATTCAGCACCTAGTGACCTTGTCCATTCCCCTGTATCCCTTGTGACAGGGTAACATTACTTACTTGTAAAGCCCCAAGTAAGGATTCAAGGCGTTTGAAAAAGGTTTGTTAAGGAAAATGTAAGCATAAAGGGCAAAAATGTCATTTTACTAATTTTTCTAAAAAATGAACTTCAAATTTAAGAGGATTTTAAGGTTTCACTATCAGTTACCCTTCCTCTGTAAAGTATTAAGTAGGGGCTTTCATTTAAACAAAAATGAAGTCTTGAATTTCCTTAAACTCGAGTTGGAAGCTTTTGGATTATGAATTTCATTGATCTCATGTTTTTCAAAATTAAGAGAATACGGTTCATCAAATTCCTTCAAAGCAATTCTAATCACTTTTAAATTAGCTCCCCAATAAGTTTCACTAAGGAATCAAGTGTTGAAAACATTCCAAGCACATTCCCTGAATTTGAGTTTTCATGGTCGTGGGATGGGGAGGAGGAGTATAGCATTGAGAATTAGGTTTATTTACATCCGAAAGGTTAAATTGCCGTAAATACTGGTTAGATTGCCAAACAAAATCTATTTAAACCTTTTATTTTTTTTCTATTTTTTTTTGTAGGAAGAAATTCTTGGAAAATCTATCATTGTTTTTACAGAAAAAGAATTCCTGATTGGTTGCCAGATTTATTTTTAGGGAATGAGTGGTGAGAGATTGAAGGGAGGAGGGATTCATTAACCAATGTTTTTTTTATTAATATTTTTATTATTTATTTATTTATTATTTTATTGTTATTATTATTACTACTACTATTTTATTTTATTTTATTTTTCTCGGTTGTTACACCATTTTGTCAAGTTGATTCATCAATTCCTCGCATACCGAACCTCGACCTCTTCTTTCCCATTCCTCTATCTCTAATAGGGACGCCCTCTTCCTAGTCCTCTAGATGACATAATCTATACCATAGAACGTAACTACTAAGTCTATAATACTTAACTTACATACATTACATACTTCTCTAATTAATCACTTGAATACATCCAACACATGTTTACCATCTTTGCATTAATATAATTACATAAACATGCGTGACATAACATGTCTAACTTTGCATTATCATAATCATGCTAATATATCAAACATAATGTCAAACTTTATTTTAATAAAAATTAATCTACTACATGTACCATTTAATTAAACCAGTTACTATCTTTAAAAAGCATACCTAACAGTGACGGTACATCTTATGGAGGACCATGGAAGGACATGTATCATACTTAAAGACATGTATCATAAGGTTGGTAATGCAATCACACACCTAACATGCTTGGGACCTATCTTTTAAAACTGTAACATGACATTAGACTCTTTCCAGTTTCGGACAGGGTTCTATGTGTAGTACTTCTCCACCTACGACCCACGTACGCGAACATGGACCCATCAGGCAGGCTCATATATGCACTCTCTTAGGGCTTAATCAAGCACAATGCATTACACATCACCAGATGCCTAGGAAAAGGAAAGACCCGTGTGATATCATGACAAATATAAATATCAAAGGAAAATGCCCGTACTAGCATAACATAACGGAGAAGTATCTCAATGCACATGACATACATACATGCAAGAGCTCTCATGATCATTCATAACATGGCATTAATTTCATTTTCTTTCTCAATTCATTCATAACATATTTCATATATGCATCGTGTATACATGGCAATCATCACATAATCCATCACACAACGTTACATGGCAAGACATATCACATGAAATTTTATTTCATTCATAATATAGTGTAATGGATATCACATGCATACCCAACATACATCACATGACAATAAAAAGAGCATATAAGGAACCAGGCATGAACCATCATACATCAATCAATTATTTAACTCCAACACCAACGTCACTTGCTTGGTTGGCCTTGGTCGAAATTACTAATTACTCGGTAGCCACTTCAGAAACTATATTTCAACGCTTAATTTTACCAATTTAAAACCATATCACATACTTTAGAGAATATCCATAACTTATTCTAGCTAAACAGGACGATTATTTCCAACATAAGTCCTAAAACTACCTAAAATTGGGTAAATAGAAGTCTGACTGACCTCAAATGCCTTCAATAAGGTTAGAAGTAGCTTCATGAGGGTCAAAAACTTAGGAAATCGTATAAAGTTTGTATATCAAACCGCCTAACCCGAGGTGATGAGCCGCCAAGCCAAGCCATCAAGCTGAGCTTAAGCGAGCCAAGAAGCTGAGCCAAACGAGCCGTTGAGCCAAATTGCAAAGTTACTGAGTCGAGTCGAGAGGAGACGCAGTTGGAAAATGGGTCACGTGTCAGGCATGTGCAATGCTGAGGGCATGGGTTGTCACTCGAGTCAAGGTGCAAGTACGCATCACTAGTTGTAGGATGTTAGACTTAGCTGACCCATGTCTGGAGAGTAGATGTCTTCACAGGTCGGAATGAGTTGGGTCGTGCACATCTAGAATAGGTATTAGCTTTACAGGCTGTAATGGGTTAGGTTCGTGGGTTAGGGCTTCGACTGAAGTCCAACAACTTTGCCTCCTTCACCCAAGAACGCATAGTAACCCTTGATCTTTCTCCCCTCTTTTCTGACGGCTTTATGACGTCGTTTATGTACGATTCTATCGTCATTTGTCTACCTCTCGTTTATACAATAACACGACGACACTCCTATGCTCCTAAAGCCCAAAAATCTTAACTAAAATTTGAAATCTTCGTGGGGTAATCTCTTGGTTTCCTTTTTAGATAATGCTCTCATTTTCTTGCTTGGAAAGCTCTCGGATGCGTAGGTGAGTTGCATAGTGAAGAAACGATTATGTTGGTGATGGAGAGCACGAAGGGTTTTTAAGAGGGGTTATGGTTGGTTACTCTACAGATATAATGTCTCAATTCCCCGCGAAGTTTGAGTCTATCATTTTTTTGCCCAAACTTCTACACAACCCCCGTTTCATTGATAGGACCTCTAAAGACCCAACTCTAAAAAGGTTATGGTTATAATCGATGTATGAACTATCTGGATGACCAAAAATGTCGTGCACATCATTTATGTTGTAGAATGATGCACGTATATAGTGAAAATCTAACCGAGAAATTCTTAGCCTAGATGGTAGTATAAGCAAATGATCACAATTCAAGAAAGCATTTTAAGAAGAATATTACCCAAGCCATGGAGAAGAAATGCTAAGTCCAAGCAAAAGGTCTAATCTTCAATTTTTTTTTTTTTTTCTTAACCATTCCTCTTTATCTTCAAATGTCTTATTCTCCCTTCTTTGAATAATCTTTTAATTAATTTTATTTAAACATAATATTACAATTTTAAATAACTATTTTATTTTTTGTTTTTTATTTCAATAAAATTATTCTCCAACCAAAAAATATTTAAAAAAATTCTAAGTAATTTTATTTAAACCAATAAATAATCCGTTTATCAAACACGTTTGCTAAAAAATTTATTGCTTGAGAGATTTGAACTCTCATGGGAAAATTCACGTGCTTAACAAGCACACATCTTAACCCCTCGACCAAAGAAACAACTTTTGATGGCTGTCGGTGGCTCGTGGACTAATGATCGATGACAGGAGTGTGCAAGAGTTCTGCAGCTCGGAGTGCTGTTAGATCTGTATTATTGTCCCTGTTTTATATTTTAATGTCGTTTCATAACTAAAATGAACAAAATGCTCCTATAGTTACGTTCCACTGCTTTATAACCAAGTAACCTCTAAATGACATGAAATTTAATAACTAAAAGAATTATCAAATTTCAAGATCAATAGAGCATGCCAAAGACTTAAACCAAAATTTGGGGATAAATGAGCAAACTATCCCTTTAATAATTATGAGTTGACTAAAGATTCTAAAGGACTCCAACGGATGAAAAAAGAATAAAAAACTTTATATGAGACTCATTTATGACCTCAAGGATAATTATGTGAGGTCTCACTAGAGTATTACAACATGTTTGGGGTATGAACAAAGAGGAAATGACGAAATTACCCCTTAAAATCCTTTACAAGATGCTTAGGAAGCGATAAGATTTATTAATACCAAGTGACAAGATGCTTAGGAAGATTTATGCATGTGAAAAAAATTTATATGGCTCCTATGGATTTTAAACCATACATGTTACGAAATATTTTTTTGGTTGTGCCTCAAGACTTAACAAAGAAATCTTAGAACTAGAAACCGAGATACCTAAAAAACCTCCTGATATGCAATGAAACTTGGTCATACAACACAGACTACGTCGTAGGGAACACATGAAGTCCTGGGTATAGGTACTCAGGCTATGTCGCGGAGAATGCATGAAGACCTAGACATAGGTATGTAGATTGTATCATAGGAAATACATGAAGTCCTTGACATAGGTATGCAGATTGTATCACATGAAAAACGTGAAGCCCTAAATGTAAGTATTAGACTATGTCGCAAGGAACGTACGAAGCTTCAGGTATAGGTCAGGATTGAGTTGTTCATTGACCATAGGACCAACCGGTCTCCCAAGAGAGTGGTTGAAGGACAAGAACCAAGTTCTTTGATACAAAATCATGCACCAAAGGAGGGTTATCTCAATAAAATGTTAAAAGAAGTAAGCAAGTCATCTTCAAGGAGTGGAAATTGGGAGTTTAGACTAAATTAAATATTTAAGATATTTCAACATTAGTATCAACATGATATATCAATTTCAACAAAGAGCCTGAGCCATGAATTCACTTGAAGTACAGATAGAACGATGAAATAGAGTTGAAGTAGATCGAGTCATATATACGCTAGCTACTAAGCCAAAACTTCAAACACCTTACCATTTTTGAGGAAATATGTTAATTTTGATTTTCAAGAGAAAATAATGCGTAGTTAGTCTAGATTGATACAGAAGCACAAAATTGTAAATTTACTTGATTTTGTGACCTGATTTAGAAGGTTTGTTCATATGTTCCAAGTTTAACTTAGTCGATTCACATAAGGTGTTCTTAAAGATGGCCTCGATGAAAGGTATGTTAAGGTTCGGATGAAACAACAAGTTAACCCTCAGTTTCATCGAACTTTTTGACATTGTAGATTGAACTGAACATAGATATAAGAATAGCTTTACCACCCACCATGCAAAATGTCACATATCCATGTTTCACAAATACTTGACTGATGGGTGGCAAAATAAAAAATCTCATAACAACAACTAAACCACCATCAATTGCACACTTTTAAGGAAAAGAAAATGGGATTACCAAGCATATCTACATCGAACTTGTTGCCTCCCCCATCGAAGCATGGGCGGTTTCCCTCACTAGATTGTTGGCAACTCACAAGAAATCTAGCTATTTCCAACTAGATTCGAGTTTTAAATTTTTTCTCTTTTTTTTTTACAAACTACACAGAGGTGCTATAATCAAGTTAGCAGCGAGTGTAAGAAGTTAGACCTGACGAAGTTACAACTTAGCGGTAAATAGTATGTACCGCTATTTATATTGTATTAGTAATGGAAGAAGACTTAGCAAAATTCATTTACATCCATTTACTCAAGGTGTAAATTTTTCGCTCTGTAGTTAATTTTACAATAGAAGTAAAGATTATAATATAATCAATGTCTTTTCTTTGTGAATATCTTTTAACTACTAATCGAGTCTTGAACCTCCTTTTGCCATCTAGTTCAGTCTTGATTCTGGACACTACTTGTTCGATAGAGCTCTCATTCCTATAGATAACTCAGTCAACACCCACGTACTATTCTTTTCAAGTGAACTCATCTCATCATCCATACTCCGACTTGGTTGAATCCTCCACCTACAAAGGTTCATTAATGAACTATGGTTCTCATTAGTTAGTCAGCAACAAGTAGTGTAATGAATGTGAATATCTATTAGATGGTCTAATAGTCGTGGATGATCTCCTTAACACCTACTTAGGTGCAAATTTTTTTAGCAATAATCTTACGAGTTTCTTTAGATTCTGTAACTATATTACTTGATAAATTTTTCTCCAACTCGATCTTAACTCTCACTTGCTTCGTAGTCTTTAGGCTTCTTTTTTCTTTGTATATGATATTTCCATTAGAAGTTATGTCACAATGTCTCATAATTTTTCTGTTCCTGTCATCCCAAAATTTATACCCGAATAGGTCAGAACAATAGCTTATGAAGTAGTACTTCACAACCTTAACATCAAGTTTGTCTCTCTTCTCTGGATCAACATATATATACACATTGTAGAGTACTTTAATTCATTTTGTGTCCATAACTCTTCTCACTATTCGAACCCCAAGGGTATTAACGACCCTCTATTGATCAAGTAGGTTGTTATATTCCCAACATCAACCCATAATTCTTTGGTAATCTATAATAAATTCTCCTACTCCTTGTTCGCTCATTCAATGTTTTTTTCATCCTTTCAGTAACACCATTTTATCCCCATTTTATCTTGTCTTGCTAGGGACTGCCATCATTAATCCAATTCCCTCCTATACAAAATTTGTTTTAAATTCTAATTTGTTGTACTCTTCTCCACCGTCTCACATCAAACATTTGATCTTCCAATCGATATGATTTTCAACTTTAGCTTTCCACTTCTTGAAGGTGGCAAACACATCTGATTTTTGTTTCAAGAAATAAATCAATACCTTCCTGCTAAAATTATCAACGAAGATGACATAAAACTTAGATTCACCAAGTGATGGAACTCGAGATGGTTTCAATACATCTACATGGACCAATTCCAATCGTACTTCCTTCGACTCTTTAGAAGTATTTGTGAAGCTAACTTGTTTCTGCTTGCCCATAACACATCTCTCACAAAGACCCATATGAACCGATTTTAGGCCTTCTAAAACTCCTTTAGCCAGCATCTTCATTCACTTAATGCACATATTTTCAAGTCAATTGTGTCATAGACTTAAAGGGAAAAACTCTCAGCAATAGCAACCATGTTTATACACCCTACAGTGATGTATAAAGTTCTATAGTTTGTATGATGTGCTACCACCATAACACCATTCACAAACTTACTTGGACTCTTTTCAAACTCTAATGCATAACTATGTTGTCCACTGACCAATGGAGATCAGGTTCTTCTTCAGACGTGTGATATACTGACATCCTTCAATGTCCATTGATCTTTTGTTGAAGTTTGTACACAGACATCTCTCGTCCCTTCAATCTCATAGGCTTTATTTATTGTCAACAAGATACACCTTCTCAAAATTTCTAAATTAGAAACTTCAAAACACTTCCTTGTTGGGAGATAAATGAAAAGATATACCTGAATAAAAAATCTAGGATTCAATCGAATTGAATTGGAGCCTCCTCTATATATTTTCCTGAACTTATATAAATATTATCATCTCTAGATTTGTGATTCTACTTCTTCTTCAGTCTCGTACAATACGTCTGAAAGTTCCTCTTTTCTCTACAATTTCAACATGTTACTTTTGGTGTGTTCGAATATCTTCCTCTGTTCTTTGATTTTTATTGACCATATATATTTGGGTCCTTTGATTTACTTCTTCTCCTCCGATAAACACTGAAAGCACTTTCCAATTAATCTCCAATTTCTCGTTCGTAAATGCTTTCTTTGAAAACTACATCTCAAATTCATCAAACTTAAGTTTCTCAAATCCTCGAGAATAGCGGATCACAATAACAAAAGTATCCTACTATTCAGGTAAATATGACATCAAATTCAATGTTTTAATTTTATCTTCGAAGTTAATTTCCACGAAGCAAAATGACTTACAATCATATTGAAGTCATTTATATGATTTGCAATAGATTCATCTTCAAATATTTGTAGATTGAACAATCTACGCATTAAATATACCTTATTCATAGCCGACGATTTTTCATACATATTTGACATTGCCTTCAACCAATCTGATGTTGTCTTCTTCTTGAAGATATTGAACGTCACATTTCTTGATAGCGTCAACGTCATCAACCCTAGAGCTTGTCAATCTTTGAGTTTCTACAACTCTATGGTCATGGTATCCAACTTCACCACAGATAAGGAATCGTGATGATCTTTATGATACAAATACATCTTCCCAGACTTAAATTTAATCCATCAAAATTCTTGATTCCAATCTTTCAACTTTCGATCTTCATTGATTGTGCTGAATATCTCTTAGCTCAGATAACCAATTTTTTTGATCGCATAACAATTCACACACTCGATCATCATACTAATAATAGGCAAACTATAACCCTTTTTTCCTTTTCTTTTCCTTTTTACTTTTCTATTTTTTTGGGAATATGATCCGTTTAGGATCTTTTCAGACCCCAAATGATAATTTTGCTCCTTGGTTTTGACCAACATTTTTTATTTTTTGTTATTTTATTTTATATTTATCCTAGGTTATCCAGATCGTTCTAAGCATTTTTTTTGTGTCTCAATAAAAGTTTAGAAGTCTATCTTAAAAGGAAGAATTGAGAAAATTAATTCTCAGTGGAGCTCGAGCATTACATATCCTCCCCTCCTTAAAAATATTTATCCTTGAAAGTTTTTTTATGCTTAATTCCCAAGGTAGGTCAACCTTAGGTCTACTTATCTCACTTGCATTGTGATGTCATTCCGGCCCTTGCTCCACTAGTTCATAACCTTAGTTATTTGCTTAACTCATGTCCTTCAATAGACAAAGAAGTCATAATAATCCCTATCATCCTCCGGAACACCTCTTTGAGTTCTCTGACCACTCGCATAAGTCTAACTCTCTGAGTGCATCAAAGGCTACCCTACCCTTTGTACATGATGCACTCTCTGACCACTCGCATAAGTCTAACTCTTTGAGTGCATCAAAGGCTACCCTACCCTTTGTACATGATGCACTCCATTATTATGTATTAAGGGGTCATTCCACGACATCTCAATCATTAAGGGCATGATACGATCACGTAGGTTCTAAAAGTTCTAATTCTAGATGACATGTTCATCGATCATTTGTTTTTTTTTTAATATTATACATAAATGCATATCATTAAGGTCAATCAGCGTAAGGTTAAACTATTGAAAGATAAAGGAGAGTACCTATCACTACTATTCTAGGTCATCATCCTCCCTCATTGCCCTGCTCTAATACTTACGCCCACCCTAGTTTTGTTAATTCTAGTTGGCATGTTCATCAATCATTTTTTTCATCATGCATAAATATGTACCATTAAGGTCAACAAGCAAAATGTTAAACGGTTAAAGATAAAGGAGAGTACTTATTACTACTATTCTAGCTCATCGTCCTCCCCCGTTGTCCTACTCTAGTGCTTTATGTCCACCCTGGTTATACTGTATAGGTAGGTTAGCATTTGGTTCTTCATTTGTGTATACTCGGCCAAGTTGTGGGCTTGCCTACCACACCTAAAGCACACCCCTATTCTCGCCAAACACTCGCCCTCATGATTGCGGTTGCCTTTGGGCATACAATTTCGCCATCATCCTACCCATGCTCGTTCCTGCTTGTGTGTTCCTATCAACTACAATAATTTCTAGTAGCATTCCTATTCGACTTCTTCTCTTCTTCTATGGGAGCTTGTGTGTTCGTGTCAATAATAGCAGCCATGTGTATACACCCAACAATAGTTTGAACAATGGTCATCTCTCATTACACTTGGGGCTTCGTGTTAGACTTTTGATTGTTCACAAGTGCCTACAGAATCAAGCTTGTTTCAGCCTGAGTCTCCACATAGTCTGCATGAATGATCACAGGATATCTAAATAGTTCCTATCAAATCTTTCGTAATGAGTATGTGAATTATGCAGTCATAGTTCCTATCAAATCTTTCGTACATAACATAACTTACATGGCATGGTCTTTGGAGGTTTAGGCATCATAGATTATCATCATGATAACATATTATAGGCATCATAGATTATCATCATGATAACATATTATTGCAATATAGTATAATCACAATATAGTATAGCTTATAAACACGACATAACACAACATTGAATAGCATAGCAATCATAAATATGACATGTGCAAGGGCAACGGATATGTATCATAGTACGTATTACAATTCATCCAATCAAGCAAATAGTAGTCACTTACCTGATTAGGTTAAACAAGGGTTGTTAGTTTATCTTTGGAGCAAAATTCGTCCCTTGAAATCAAGTCAACCTATGTGAATTTATGACACTGAATTAAAACACATCAAGCGAATTTATTTACATAACGTTCACGATTAAACCTATAATTAGCTTATTATACTAAAAATATTGTAGGAAAGGGTTCAAAGTAGTGGAACGAATTGGAAATTTGTAAACCAAGTCGTTCACGCTATTGGAGCTGCTATTGTGCCAAGCCGAGCTGAGCCGAGAAGGTGATGCTCGAAAGGGACGCGGGTCAGGCTAGGAGCGCGGGTAAGGACATGTATCATAGGGTTAGGATATATACACACATCTGGGTTAGGATATATACTATCAAGTCAAGCACATGGGTTGTGAGGCTGCTGGGCTGGGGGACGAGCGTCTTGGTCCGAGTGCCTATTGGGCCAAATGATGCACTCATTGGCTAGATCTGCCTGGGCTGCAACATCTGCCTGGGCTGACTGGGGTTGGAGTTTTGTTGTTGCACAAATGGCCCACGTTTGCTTAAGGGTTACAAACCTATTTGGTTTGGACACAGATTTGAGGTTTGGGTTTGCGGTCCACCGAGGCTGAGGTTTGGATATTTGGTCGGATTCGGATTCTGAGCCACACAGATATTTGGTTTGGACAAATTACTTTGATTTTCCCTTTTCTTTTTGTGTTTCCTCTCACTTTTTACCCAATTGGGTTAATTTTGATTTGTTGTTGCCCAATAAATTCCTATTTTTGCAAAGTGACTCTAACGGTAACGGCCCAAGCCCACCGCTAGCAAATATTGTTTTTTTTTTAGCTTTGTCTTTCGGGCTTCTCCTCAGGGCTTTAAAACGTGTCTTCTAGGGAAAGGTTTCCACACCCTTATAACGGGTGTTTTGTTCTCCTCCCCAACCAATGTGGAATATCACGCTAACGTAGAGACGAAGAGAAAAAAAAGTTAGTTGGAGAGTGTTTGAGGATAATGAACTTACGAGTGGAGAGAAAACTAGTACGGAGTCAGTTAAAGTAACAGTATTTTATTTATCTATTTTTGTAGGATTACATGAAGATTTTAGTTATCTTGATTTGGAAAAAATATTTACAACACATCTCCTATAAGATTTTAGACAATAACATAGTTGAGACAACTATCATGTCCTATAATCCTTATTTTATATTTCTATTGATATGTCGACATTTTCATATGTTCATGAGTTTGAAATTGAGATAAGAAAGTAAATTAAAATTTCTATTATATTTTAAAAGAATAAAAAAAAAAAAAAAAAAAACTTACAACAGAATATGTAACAACCCTATTTTTCATAACTCAGCATCATCTAGTAGCATGAACTCTACACATTGTATCTTTTGATCATCTGGGCAATTGGTCAACCTAAACACTATCTTTATTGAATTCAACCATAGTTGTGCCACTGTCAGATCATCTGTAGAACTACTAAAGTTACGAGGGTCATACCTCTTGAAATCTCGCAGATGCTTTTCTTTTTTGGTAGATGATGAGGTATTTTCCGATTGCGTTCTTACTATTGTTTGCATAATCACTTGCAATGATTCCATGAGGGTAGTTGTGGGGTCTTGTGCGCCCTGAGGTGTCGCTAGAGGTGGGGTGGCACCATTTCGTCAGGTCGATTCATCGATTCCTCGCATATCGGACCTTAATCTCTTCTTTCCCATTCCTCTATCTCTAATAGGGACGCCTTCTTTCTCGTCCTCTAGATGACATAATCTATACATAGAACGTAACTACTAAGTCTATCATACTAAACTTACATACTATACATACTTCTCTAATCAAATACATGAATACATCCAACACTTGATGCAATCTTTGCATTAATATAATTACATTAACATGCATGACATAACATGTCTAACTTTGCATTATCATAATCATGTTAATATCAAACATAATGTTAAACTTTATTTTAATAAAAATTAATCTACTACATGTACCATTTAATTAAATCAGTTACTATTTTATATTTTAATGTAGTTTCATAACTAAAATGATCAAAATGCTCGTATAGTTGCATCTCACTGGTTTATGACCAAGTGACCTCTAAATGACATGAAATTTAATAAGGAACTCCCTAAAAAAATTATCAAATTTCAAGATCAATAGAACATGCTAAAGACTTAAACCAAAATTTGAGGGATAAATGAGCAAACTATCCCTATAATAATTATGAGTTGATTAAAGATTCTAAAGGACTCCAAAGGATAAAAAAAAAAAAAATATATGAGACTTATTTATGACCTCAAGGATGATTATGTAAGGTCTCACTAGAGTATTAGAATATGTTTGGGGTATGAACCAAGAGGAAATGACGAAATTACCCCTTAAAATCCTTTACAAGATGCTTAGGAAGCGATAAGATTTATTAATACCAAGTGACAAGATGCTTAGGAAGATTTATGCATGTGAAAAAAAATTTATATGACTCCTATGGATTTTAAAGCATACGTGTTACGAAATTGTTTTTAGTTGTACCTCAAGACTTAACAAAGAAATTTTAGGACTAGAAACTGAGATACCTAAAAAACCTCCTGATATGCAATGAAACTTGGTCATACGATACAGACTACATCGTAGGGAACACATGAAGTCCTGGGCATAGGTACTCAGGCTATGTCGCGAAGAACGCATGAAGACCTAGACATAGGTATGTAGATTGTATCGTAGGGAATACATGAAGTCCTTGACATAGGCATGCAGATTGTATCACAAGAAAAACATGAAACCCTAAATGTATGTATTAGACTATGTCGCAAGGAACATACAAAGCTTCGGGTATAGGTCAAGATTGAGTTGTTCATTGACCATAGGACCAACAGGTCTCCCAAGTGAGTGTTTGAAGGACAAGAACCAAGGTCTTTGATACAAAATCATGCATCAAAGGGGGTTATCTAAAAAACGTTAAAAGAAGTAAGCAAGTCATCTTCAAGGAGTGGAAAATTGGGAGTTAAGACTAAATTAAATATCTAAGATATTCCAACATTAGTATCAACATGATATATCAATTTCAACGAAGAGTATGAGCCATGAATTCATTTGAAGTATGGATAGCACAATGAAATAGAGTTGAAGTAGATCGAGCCATATATATGCTAACTACTAAGCCAAAACTTCAAATTCTAAATTTACTTGATTTAGTGAGATGATTTAGAAGGTTTGTTCATATGTTCCAAGTTTAACTCAGTATGTTTCCGATGAAATGACAAGTTAATCCTACGTTTCATCGAACTTTTTGACATTATAGATTGAACTGAATAGAGATGTAAGAATAGGCTTACCATCGTCCCTCTCTGTCGTGCATAATGTATGTCAAATATCCATGTTTCGCTAATACTTGACTAACTGGAGGCAAAATAAAAAATCTCATAACAACAACTAACCCACCACACTTTTAAGGAAAATAAAATGGGATTACCAAGCATATCTACATCGAACTTGTCCCCTCCACCATTGAAGCATGGGCAGTTTCCCTCACTAGATCGTCGGCGACTCTCAAAAAATCTAGATATTTCCAACGAGATTTGAGTTTTAAATTTTGTATTTTTTTACAAACTACGCGGAGGTACTGCGAGAAAATTAGCAACGAGTGCAAGAAGTTGGACGTGACGAAGTTACAACTTAGCTGTAAATAGCATGTACTAGATTTTTTGAGGTTGGACGTGTAAATTATATTGTATTAATAATCGAAGAAAACATAGCAAAATTCATTTACCTCCATTTACTCGAGGGTAAATTCTTCCATTACAATGCAATATTTAGATAGTAGTTAGTTTCACAAGAGGAGTCTTTCCTTTTTGTGAATGTCTTTTAACTACTAATCGAGTCTTGAAACTCCTGCCATCGGGTTCAGTCTTGATTCTGGACACTACTTGTTCAATAGAGCTCTCTTTCTTATGGATAACTCAATCAACACCTACGTATTATTCTTTTCAAGTGAACTCATCTATCATTCATACTCCCACTTGGTTGAACCCTCCACCTATAGAGGCTCATCAATGAACTATGGTTCTCTTTAGTTAGTCAGCAACAAGTATTGTAATGAATGTGAATATCTATTAGATGTTCTAATAATCGTGGATGATCTCCTTAACACCTACTTAGGTGCGAATTTTTTTAGTAGTAATCTTAGGAGTTTCTTTAGATTCTACAACGATATTACTTGATGAATTGTTCTGTAACTCGATCTTAACTCCCACTTGCTTCGTACTCTTTAGGCTTCTTTTTTCCTTGTATATGACATTTCCATCAAAAGTTCCGTCACAATGTCTCAGAATTTTACTGATCTTATCATCCCAAAATTTATACCCGAATAGGGCAGAACAATAGCTTATGAAGCTATACTTCTCAACCTTAACATTAAGTTTGTCTCTCTCTCTCTCGGTAAACATTTACATACATAGTGTAACCAAAAGTTCTCAAGTGAGAGTACTTTAATTCATTTTGTGTCCATAACTCTTCTTGTTATTCGAACCCCAAGGGTATTAACGACACTCTATTGATCAAATAGGTTGTTATATTCCCAATATCAACCCATAATTCTTTGGTAATCTAGAATAAATTCTCCTACTCCTTGTCCGCTCATTCAATGTACTTTTCATCCTTTCAGCAACACCATTTTATCTTGTCTTTCTAGGAACTGTCATCGTTAATCTAATTCTCTCATACAAAAAAAAAAAAAAAAAAAAAAAATTTAGTTTCTAATTTGTTGTACTCTTCTCCACCTTTGACATCAAACATTTGATCTTCCCATCCATATGATTTTCTAACTTTAGCTTTCCACTCCTTTAAGGTGGCAAACACATCTAATTTTTGTTTCAGGAAATAAACCAATATCTGCTAAAATCATCAATGAAGGTGACATAAAACTTGGATTCACAAGTAATGGAACTCGAAATAGTTTCCAAACATCTATATGGACCAATTCCAACCGTATTTCCTTCGGTTCTTTAAAAGTATTTGTGAAGCTAACTTGTTTCTGCTTGCTCATAACACATCTCTCACAAAGACCCATGTCAACAAATTTTAGGCCTTCTAAAACTCCTTTAGCCAGCATCTTCATTCACTTAATGCTTGTGTCGTTGAGGGAAAAACTCTCAGCAATAGCAACCATGTTTATACACCCTACAGTGGTGTATAAAGTTCTATAGTTTGTATGATGTGCTACCATCATAGCGCCCTTCACAAACTTACCCGGACTCTTAACAAACTCTATTGCATAACCTATGTTGTCCACTAACCAATGGAAATCATGTTCTTCTTGAGACGTGGGATATACTGACATCCTTCAATGTCCAGTGATCTTTTGTTGAAGTTTGTACACAGACATCTCTCGTTCATTCAATCTCCAAGGCTTTATTGTCAACGAGATACACATTCCCAAAATTTCCAAATTAGAAACTTCAAAACAGTTTCTTGTTTGGAGATAAATAAAAAGATGTACCTGAATAAAAAAAATCCAGGATACAATCGAGTTGAATTAGAGCCTCCTCTATATCTTTTCGAACTTGTATAAATATTGTCATTTCTAAAGTTGTGATTCTACTTCTTCTTCAGCCTCATACAATATATCTAAAAGTGCCTCTTATCTCTACAATTTCAACACGTTACCTTTGGTGTGTTCGAATATTTTCCATGGTTCTTTGATTTTTATTGACAATGTATATTTGGGTCCTTCGATTTACTTCGATAAACACTGAAAGCACTTTCCAATGAATCTCCAATTTCTCATTTGTAAATACTTTCGTTGAAAATTACGTCTCGAACTTATCAAACTTTAGTTTCTCAGATCCTCGAAAACTGCTGATCACAATAACAAAAGTATCCTACTATTCATGTAAATATGACATCAAATTCAATGTTTTAATTTTGTCTTCGAAGTTAATTTCCACAAAGCAAAAAGATCTCCAGTAATATTGAATTCATTTATATGATTTTCAATAGATCCATTTTCATACATATTTGACATTGTCTTCAACCAATCAACAGTTGTCTTCTTCTTGACGATATTGAACGTCATGTTTCTGGATAGCGTCAACGTCATCAACCTTAGAGCTTGCCAATCCTTGGGCTTCTACAACTCTATAGTCATGGTATCCACCTTCACCCCAGATAAACATTCGTGATGATCTTTATAATACAAATACATCTTCCAATAACTAAATTGAATCCATTAAACTTCTTGATTCCAATCTTTCAACTTTCGATCTTCATAGATTGTGGTGAATATCTCTTAGCTTAGATAACCAATTGTTTTGATCACATAACAACTCACACACTCCATAATCATACTAATAACACGAAAATTATAACTTTTTTTTTTTTTTTTTGGGAATATGATCAGTTTAAGATCTCTTCAGACCCCCAAATTATCATTTTGCCCCTTGGTTGATTTTGACCAACATTTTTTATTTTTATTATTTTATTTTATATTTATCCTAGGTTTTCGGGATCATTATAAGTATTTTTTTTGTGTCTACCACATCCTCAAATTTGATCTCTAAAACTCTCAATAAAAGTTTAGAAGTCTATCTTAAAAAGAAGAATCGAGATAATTTATTCTCATTGGAGCTTGAACATTACATAATCTCCCCTCCTTCAAAACAATTAACCTTCAAAGTTGTTTATGCTCAATTCCCAAGGTAGGTCAACCTTAGGTCTACTTATCTCACTTGCATTGTGATGTCATTCCGACCCTTGCTCCACTGGTTCATAACCTTAGTTATTTGCTTAACTCACGTCCTTCCATGGACAAAGAGGTTCTAATAATCTCTCTCGCCCTCCGAAACACCTCCTTGAGTTATCTGGCCACTAGCATAAGTCTTAACACTTAGAGTGCACCAAGGGCTACCCTACCCTTTGTACATGATGCACTCCATTGTTGGGTATCAAGGGGCTATTCTACGACATCTCAGTCATTAAGGGCATGGTACGATCACGTAGGTTTTGAAAGATCTAATTCTAGTGAACATGTACATCAATCATTTTTTTTTATATCATACATAAATGCATAACATTAAGGTCAACCAACAAAAGATTAAACTCTTAAAGATAAAGGAGAGTACCTCTTACTACTATTCTAGGTCATCGTCTTCCCTCATTGCCCTACTCTGGTACTTTGCGTCCACCCTAGATTTGATAATTCTAGTTCACATGTTAATCAATCATTTTTTTCATCATACATAAATATGTACCATTAAGGTCAACAAGCAAAAGGTTAAACGGTTGAAGATAAAGGAGACTACTTGTTACTACTGTTCTAGCTCATCGTTCTCTCTCGCTACCCTAATCTGGTGTTACATCTATCCTGGTTTTACTGTTTAGGTAGGTTAGCATTTGGTTCTTCATTTGTGTATACTTGGCCAACTTGTGGCCTTGTCTGCCACACCTAAAGCACACCCCTATTCTCGCCAAACACTCGCCCTCATGATTGTGGTTGCACTTTGGGCATGCAATTTCGCCATCATCCTAACCCTACTCGTTCTTGCTTGTGTGTTCGTGTCAACTACGATCATTTCTAGTAGCATTCCTATTCGACTTCTTCTCTTCTTCTGTGGGAGTTTGCGTGTTCGTGTCAACAATAGCAGCCATGTTTATACACCCAACAATAGTTTGAACAATTGTCAATCTCTCATTACACTTGAGGCTTCGTGTTAGACTTTTGATTGGCCACAAGTACCTACAGAATCAACCTTGTTTCAGCCTGAGTCTCTACATAGTCTTCATGAATGATCACAGGATATCCAGATAGAGTTCCTGTCACCTGTAAAGGTGACATTAGTGCATGAAGAGCTTCCTTAGGGGTCTATCACCACAGTTCTCTTTCACAACCTTTTGAGCACCTCTAGTCGTGCCACCTCTGTTTCCACAACAAATAGGGGTGGGTGCTACACCAATGGTATTTTCCCTGGCATGAGTGTTCAAGGAACTCTCTCAAGGGAATCTCGAGTCATGGTTCTCCTTCGACATCTCTTAGACACTCGCACCTGTAGCATGGCTCTGTCAACATTAAGAAGCAACTCTCTAGCCTCGCCCTCGGATTGATGTTCTTCTGCTTTAGGTGTCGAAATTGCAAGTCACAAAGGTATACAACACCCTACATAAATAAAGTTTATTGGACCTAAAACTACACTACTCTAATACCAACTATCATGACCAAATCTTTTTTAGTTTTCGTAAAATCAAACCATGACGAAAAGACGAAAGACAAAAATAAATAAAATAAAAGTAAAATAAAAAAAAACAATTAAAAATTCAAAAAATAAGGTAAAATTTTGTTAGATTTAAAATCATAAAGTACCATGGACAAAAACCAAAATCCAAATCAATAGAAATATAAAACACGTACTATATTAGTTAGTGTCACCGGTGCGAAAAACCAAAAGAATACAAATTAACAATAACGCTCCAGATCGACACCCCTCTGCGACGGTTCAGCTTCCGAGCACATCCCCACCTCACCCCATACTTGAAAAGAAAAAGGGAAATGGGTGAATATAAAAATAAGTTTCCACGAGCTTGTCACATGGCCCTAAGAAGTTTGAGCCTAATTCAGGCATCCCATAACCATTATCTCACAACAAAGTGGCATCTATCACGAGCTAAATTATTTGTGTAGTCTCTCTTCTCCTCTCAGCGGATATTTCCTCCACACACAATGGTAACTCTTCTATTTACTACTTATGTAGACCCTCGTCCACTCTCAGAGCAAGTTTGTTCTACACACAATAGTATATCCTCAATCAGCTACCTGTGTAATCCTTTAGTCCCTCGTCCCCTCTCAAGGAAGATTATTATACGCACAATAGTGATTCCTTATGTTATCTACTTATGTAGTCTCTCATCTCCTATCAAGGTAGGTTGTCGTACATACAGTAGCAATTTCTTATATTATTGACTTATGTAGCCCCTCGTCCTCTGTCAAAGCGCGTTATCATACATATAGTGGTAGTTCCTTATTTCATCTACTCGTGTAGTCCCTCATCCCCATCTAAGGAGGGTTATAACCTACGTATAGTAGTGAGTCTTTGGGTCACTATTTATATAGTCTCTCATCCTCTCTCAAGACGAGTCGTATCCTACACATACAGTGAAATCTTCAAATTGTCCCGTTCAAATTACCATCAATCTTATAAGTTTTAAAAGCTTTGAATAAATCATTAAATATAAAATTAAAAGTTTTTAAAATTTAAACATATATATTTGGCTCCAAATTAAAAATTGAGGTTGAGTGAACTTTATATATAATGATATATATATATATATATATAAAAGTAGGAAAGTTGCACGTGGGAGTAGGGAGATGGAAAATTGTGCGTGTGTGTGGTTGTGTACGAAGCAAAAAGGCATTCAACTTTAATTTATTCTTCAAATCTCCCCCCACTCCACTCAATGGCCCAACTCCATTTTTTGGTGGGAGTGCAAATGGTGGGCCTCCGTTGTACCCAAAACATCCCCATTCAACAACACCAATTATGATACATATATATAAAATATCCCACAACCACACCTACTTTTACCTATCTTTTTTTATGTGAAATGAAACGCCGGATGTTCTCGGACTACTTTTTTCACCATATTTTTATTAGGAATTACGGATCTCTATAATGGTATGATATTGTCCACTTTGAGCATAAGCTCTCGTGGTTTTGCTTTGGGCTTTCTCAACCAACTGGTGTTAAGAATCACGACTCTCCACAATGGTGTGATATTGTTCACTTTGAGCATAAACTTTCATGGTTTTGCTTTGGGCTTCCCCAACCAGCTGGTGTTAGCCATCATGACTCTCCACAATGGTATGATATTGTCCACTTTGAGCATAACGTCTCATGGTTTTACTATGGGCTTCCCCAACCAGCTGGTGTTAAGAATCACGACTCTCCAGAGTGGTATAACATTTTCCACTTTGAGCATAAGCTCTCATGTCTTTGCTTTGGGCTTCCCTAAAAGCCCTCGTACCAATGGAAATATATTTCTTTACTTGTAAACCCATGATCATTCCCTAAATTAGCCAACATCGTACGTTTTATTTAACCTAAAACATAGGAGAAAGAGAAAAGACATCTCAAACACTTACAATAGGATATAAACAGACAAAAAATTGATCTAGTTGATTCATGTAAAAGATATTCTGAAACAGTCGAATTTAAAAAATAAAAAATTAATACAGCCACCAATTGTGGTGCAAAATTCGATGATCGCTAATGATTTTTAGTGCAGAACTTCATGCATGTTGTATATCACACACGAACCTAGATGACTTCTCTCCTATGTTACGTACATATGTGTACAAGATCATGTTATATGTGCTCCTTTCTTTTCTATTAGTTTTCGAGAACATGAACATGACAGTGGAAAAGGAAGTGACTTTTGAAATATGAGAGGGCAAGAAAGTGAAGATATTGTAACTTTAAAAAAATAACTCAACTTAAGAACTAATAATTGCTTACCGATTTCTTATACCTAAATTATTTTATATCGTTTGGCTTTACACGTGGCTCATCAAAGTCTTCCCTGAAACACCAACGATATTAAACGACAAAATTGGACATTCATGAAAATAAATTAGTGACACCAACTTAAGCTAATCAAGTAAGTGGCTCTACTATCGGTTTCATTGGATAAATTGTATTATGTATGATGGTGTGTTCCCTTTGGGCCCTGCACGTGTCATATGTATGAATGACATATGATGCTATGTTGTGTCGTGTCATGTTATGATATGCTATGTTATACTATGTTATGATATGTTATGTTATGTTATGTCACGCTATAATATGTTATATCATGTCATGTTATGCTATGATAAGTTATGTCATGTATAAAAGCTATGTTATGATATCATCATGTCACATGTCAAACGACAGCTAGAGCAACGTGTTTGCTTCGTAAGGAGACATGTGTCACTTGATCTGATTCGACCCGCACCCACTTCTAACCCATAATCATGACCCAGTTCAGCACCCACAACCTAACCCAACACGATCCTATCGCACCTTTTTGAACATGTGAAGCCGCATGGGGCACATGGATGCTCTGTTATCAGCTTCCTTGACTTTGTTTTTCTATTTTTCGTCTTTATTCCAATGTTGACCTTAATTTCACTTGATTTAAGAACTACCAATAAGTTTTCAAGAAATTTGGAGCCTCCATATGGTGGTAAACTATGTTTGGGAGGGTACGTTTCATCCTGGTAAGTAGCCACATGGTCTTTAGACAAGTAATACTTGTAGAGATTGCTAGGACTTGCTAGCATGCGAGAATATCTTACCTTATGTGGTTAACCATTAAGACTCAAAATGAGTAATTATGATGAGATGAGAATTCAAGCTGCATGGCTATTTTAATACTTTCCGCTATACTAGAATAGAGAATAGGATATTGTGATCTGTACTTCAGGCGATTAATGGATGTTATCTCCTCGTTGAGCATGCTTGAATGTATGATTTATTATTTATGATTTTCGTGCATTAGGTGATTGATAAGGATATCTCCCTAATATACACGTATTGATGAAAAGAATATGTTTTTCGTGTTTTAGGTGATCAATAGGAATATTTCCTTTGCAAAGCATGCATGACTGAAAGTTAAGAATAAGGTGTTAGAACTACGGCGGTTTTCACATTGTCTAAGATTGATACGTTTCTTGTAGACGTAGCACCCTAAGATCGTGAGCAGTGATTAGAGGTCTAGACCTGAGGACTAGTTTAGCCCATATGAGCTAACCCTAAGCGATCTGGAAATGTGAGATGAGATCTAAACCGCCTAGGAGCCGAGAAAATTTATGAGAACTTATGAAACTGCGAGCAGTGTGAACAGATCAATTTGAAGAGCCACTATTGTGTGTACAATAAAACTCACCTTTATAGAGGATAAGAGACTTCATAAATAGTTGATTTGAAGAGTTATTAGTATGTCTGGATTAAAACCATCTTGACAAGGGACGAGAGACTACGTAAGCTGATGACATAAGTAACTCCTATTATGTGTAGAAGGAATGAGAGACTACATTAGTAGGCAACAAGAGGAGCTATTACTATATATGTAGAAAATAACTCACCTTTAAAGAGATTAAGGGACTACATAAATAGATAACATGAGGAACCATTATTGTGTGTAGAATATAACCCGCCTATGGAGAGGTTGAGGGACTAAGTAGATTACATGAGTGAACCAAGTTAAGAATAGGATGCTAGAACTAAGATGATTTGCGCATTGACCGAGGTTAGTACATTTGCTCTAGACTGAGCGCCTTAGGATCATGAGCAGTGATTAGAGGACTAGACTTGAGGACTGGTTTAGCCCCTATCAGCTAACCCTAAGCGACTTAGAAATACGAGATGAAATCTAACTACCCATAAGCCTTAAAAACCTAGTAAATCTCCACGACGCTTAAGAAAAACTTATGATAACTTATGAGGCCGCTAGCAGTGTGAACAGATCTATTTGAGGAGTCACTATTGTGTGTAATGAAACTCACCTTGGAAAAAGGATTACATTAATAGTTGACTTGGAGAGTCACTATTGTGTGTGAATTAAACACATCTTGAGAAGGAACGAGAGACTAGTAGATGACATAAATAACTGCTATTGTGTGTAAAACAAAATTCACCTTAAAAGAAGACGAGGAATTACATAAGTAGGCAACGCAAGGAGCTACTACCGTGTGTAGAACCACTACTGCATGCTGAATATAACCCGTATTGAGAGATCGAGGGACTACATAAGTAGATTACATGAGGAACTACTATTGTAGGTAGAATAAGTCCACCTTAAAAAGGAAACGAGGGTCTACATAAATAGATAACATGAGGTGTAACGACCAAAAATTTTGTACTTAATTTAAGGTCGCCACCGTATACGTATCATGAACATTGAATGCGGAAATACTTCATTTAACTTTCATAAAACATCACCTTCATCTTAAAACACAAACATGGACTTTCGTGTTTTGAAAACACCTTTAAAACGACACAACAAAAGACTAAAATAAAATAAATAAACGTTTAACTTAAAGCATCCTATTATAGCCTAAGTCTAAAAAAAATAAATGTGACTACCCTATGCATGTGTCATGGTCTCGAGTTGCGATGTTGTCGTCAACCATAGTATGTGGTTTGAGTATTTAAAGAAATACTCAGTAATTGACCCACCATTGGGGTTAAATGCAAGAACGTGCGGATGCAATGACGAGACCTATTATATCAGTCTATTTTCCTACGACATTATTCTAACGGCAGCTTGGACTCACCAGTCAGTTCGCACACCGCTAGGCCCCTTTCCTTGTCGGACGAGCATGCTTGGTAGCTCTTTGTGCCAGACACCCGTTAGAATTAGTAACTATCACAGCAACATTATGTAAAACATAATGATAGTTCTTCTACCTATTAGTGTACGCGTCCGTACTATGGTGAAGGAATAGGGGTATCCCTCAATGCATGAGCACACAATAATGCATGAGGTCCCAATATTTTTCTGTTTTCATTATTGTTTAATACAATCCCGCTAGCGTTTCATACATATCATATCGTTTTTCATATCATTTCACATATCGTTTATCATATCTTTCATGCATACGCCGGGGTTGTATTTTATGCTAGTTCGTTGTTTTGCATGTCAATCATATCATATCATTCAAATTACATAAATATATCATATCATAACGTTTCATGCTTCCACGTAACAATTTTCATCATATATATATATATATATAACGCATCACAATATATCATATCATAAACATGTCAATTTATCACATACCTCGTACCATAACATATTTCATATCATATCACAATATATATATATCTCCGTCATTCACATGTCATATCATAATCATATCATATCGTAAAGTGGTCATATCATTCCCTAACTTATCATAGCCTTAACATTCTTATACATATCACAGTCATACCGTTACATGAAGGTATCTTAGTCATATCGTTACAGGAACATATCCTAATGCTATCGTTCTATTAATCTATCATAATCCTATCCCTTTCTACCCATAACCTAACCGTATTCTTTTATCAATCGATTGTGACCATATCGTTTTTATCAATCTCTGATATCCATAGCACTTTGATACACAACTTAACCTTAACGTTTCATGACCATATCTTACTCCTATCGTTACATTATGTTTAATTCATCATTCTCATATCTTATCTCAAACATATCATTCAACACATCGTACCGTAAGTATTATCATACAATTCACATATTAAACATATACATATCATACCATAAGCATATCGATCCATAAACAATTCACACATATCAATATACATGACACGTGCAGAACTACGGGGCACGTGTCAATATCAAATATAACCATGCCGATAGTAAGGCCATTTACTTGGATAGCCTTAGCCGAAGTTCTACCTAACTCCAAATTAGCTTGCTTTCGTCCCTTGAATTCATTCCCATTTATGCCAAGGTACTTCACCCTATTAAAGATGTTCACCCGCTCAGTAATTCTAATTCATAAATTTTGTCAAGTATTTAACAAATTCTTAATTTTTCTCTCTAAATTTAATGTTTATTAAGATATAAATATGTCTAACAATACAATACCTAAAAATACCATTTATTAGATACTATACTTTCCTAATATATTTGAGAATTATTTTATAAATGAGAATATATATTTGTTGTTCTATTTAATATTTTTTATATCTTCCTTTTACTTTTTCTTTGTGTTCTAGTTCTGTAATTTTCATTCTATTCTCGTATCTGTGTTTTTGTTCTATTTTTTTTTTTCATTAGGTTGACATTACTAATTTTTTAATATTTTTAATAGATTATCTGTATTTTTTTTCTTTTGATTCTGCTAACAATATTTTGAGCTTTGGTTGACATTGGCCAATTTTTTATTTGTTTTTTTTTTGACGTAATTCTGGTAACAGATTGGATAAAGGAAAAGATCTGAAATATAACTTACGGTTCAAATCTCTTTACAGTAAATAAATATAACTTACATAGTTCAAATCTCAATAAAAATCTATTTAAAATATTACTTACCGTTCAAATCTCTTTCCAGGTAAATCTGTTTAAAATATAATTTACCGTGTCTCTTTCCAGTCAAATGAGAAGATTGTTGAGATCGTTAGATGGAACGTTAAAACTAACACACATGTTTGACTTACACACATGTTACTCCCTCGTTAGATGAAATATTCTCACTCCCTCATGATTTACATATGAACATGTTACTCACACACATGTTTGACGTCTTCAAACTAACTATTTATGCAGGTGGGATAGAAACCGAAAATGTTTGAGTCAAGCTCTAGCAACAACTTCAATATAGTGTCGAACAGACTTAAGCTACGAAAAATTTAGCAATCGCAATTCTTCTACTAACGCTCTACAACTAATAACTTCTCCTATAAATATTCCACTATTAGTAGCTAACACTCAACTATGAGTAAATCAAGTAAAGACTAACTACAAGTCAAACTTATTGACTCATAACGAAGACAGTTAGAGAAAGTGAACTTTCCACTTACCAATACTACAAGGACAAATATCGAAAATGTTTAAGTCGAGCGCTAACAACAGCCTCAATAGAGTGGCAGATGAAACCGTGACGACAATCGAACCAACTTAAGCAATGACAAATTTAGAGATCGACCATTGGACGACCAATATGAACAAGATCTTAAGGTGGTTAACTTAATTTATTATTATATATTTTTATTCTATTATTCTATTATTTGATTGTTATTAGCGTTACATGTTTAATTGTATTTTTTTTTTCTAATAATCATTTTTAAAATTAGAGGAACGGTGGAGTGGTCAAAGGACACGGTGTTGACCACTATATATTAATTTATTTATTTATTTATTTGTATTACCGATATTATAAAAAAAAAAAAAGGATAATTTTTAATTGGTCCTATTTGGTTTGCGAGTCAAAAATAATAATAATTAAAGGTAAGATAATTATTTTTCTTTTTTACTTTTAATTACTAAAAATGTGCTTACCTTTTTACCATTTCAAAACTTATTAATTAAACCTTTTAATTATTAACTAAATTTTAAAAATAATTTTTTTTTTTAAAACACGTAGATAAAAACAAAAATCACGAGTCTGTCTTTAAAAGTTTAATTTTTAAAAAATTAAAATAATCAAATAATTATTATTTATTTCACAAAATTTGTATAATTCTTATTTTACAATATTGTATAATTTATAATATATTGTTGCAAATGTTATATTTATAAAAATAAAATAAATACTTTATTCGAGAATTTAAAAACAATCGAAAACCTAAAAATTTACTTTATTTGAGAATCATTGAAGCTTAACATGATCGATCCTGCTAGTGGAATGATTCGAATTTCAAACAAGTGTTCTTGTCTTGAGATATTTGATCAACGAGAATCATTCAAGCTAGACATGATCGATCTTGCTTGTGGAGTGATTCGAATCTCAAACAAGTGCTCTTGCCTTGAGATATTCGATCAACAAGGTAATTTGAATCTTACTCCACTTGTAGTGATTCCTTATCATTTGGTGTCAAAGTCTTCTCTTGGATTTTTTTTCCTTATCGTTGGTTGACTAGTTATTCCCCAAGACTTCTATCCTACCTAATAAGCCAACGGGGACTATTAGCCCCAACCTTGGAAACGAGAAGGTTAAACTTGCTCTCCTTAATGAAAGAGTTGGTTGGTCAAGGATGGGAACAAGCGAGGAACGAGTGACCGGACCCCACATTGGGAGAGGGAGTCAATGGAACATCTGAGGCATTAGTGGAAAGAAAGATAACTCCAAAAAAAAGTAATGTCAATTAATAAATAAAGGTTCCATAGTCGTCACCGTGACATCGTCATTTATACAGAGTGCCTTACTTTTACCTGAAAAATAAGAGTAGCACGTGACTTAAGCATTTTAAGAAATACTAGATAAGTAACACCTCTGTTGGTGTTGAAAAATGCAATCACATGGAATATGGTGGAACTTATCATTTCATAAAAATATCATGACATGGACTTCGGCTCCACTTTCCAGTCTGAACAAAATTGGATGTGCAGTACTTCACTACACACAAACCACACATAGGCACATGGACCCACCAGGACCCACCAAGTGAGCTCGTATACAAACCTTATGGGCATTGCTCATTGGGCTAGCGTACACTCACGCACTAGATACTTTAGAGGGAAAGGACCTGGATAAATCATGGCGAGTATAAATGTTGTGAAGTATGCGCCCTTAATCATAAAAGAGAAGTGTTCCAATGCATCTGACATATATAAATCATGATCATGACACGTGCACGGGCCACGAGGCATGCACATCGTACATCATACAATTCGTCCAACCAATTTGTAACGATCCAGGCCCACTGCTAGCAGATATTGTTCTCTTTGGGCTTTTCCTTTCGAGCTTCCCATCAAGGCTTTAAAACGCATCTGTTAGGGAGAGGTTTCCACACCCTTTGTTTCGTTCTCCTCTCCAACCGATGTCAAACATCACAATCCACCCCCTTCAGGGCCCACCATCCTCGCTGGTACTCGTTCCTTTCTCCAATCGATGTGGGACCCCACCAAATCCACCTACCTTCGGGGCCCAGCATCCTTACTGGCACACCGCCTCATGTCTACCTCCATTCGGGGAACAACCTCCTCGTTGACACATCGCCCCGTGTCTGGCTCTGATATCATTTGTAACGCCCCAAGCCCACCGTTAGCAGATATTGTTCTCAAGACTTAAAAACGCATCTGCTAGGAAGAGGTTTTCACACCCTTATAAAGGATGTTTCGTTCTCCTCTCCAACTGATAGGGGACACCACACAAACAATACTGAAGTTATTTATCTAATTGGTTTAGGCCGAAATTACTAATTACTCTTTATAATAGTCTGAATTGTTTATGGCACCATAACACTAATAATATTTCGACAAATGGGTCTAAGAATGTACCCTTCCAATTGATTCCAAGGACTATTTTGATATCCATCCCACAGCTTAGCATCAATTGATTATGGTCTCTGGACATTTCCACGAGGAAGTCAGTGCTATAAACTGATGTGTCCAAGTCACTGCCATGTTTAACTTCAACCTCACCAAATGAGCCTTCACAATTTCCTATACCCTCATCCAAACCATTTCTTCTCGGCCAGGCAATCTATACGCTTACTCGAACCATTTATCGGGCACAAAGTCACCCATTGTCATACCTATCGCATAGAAGCATCACTTCACCGTGCAATCCACTTTTGCATGTTCACAGCTACCAGATATTATACTCTTTAGACTTTCCCTTCCAGACTTTTCCTCAAAGTTTTTGAATCGTGTCTGTTTGGGAGAAGTTTCGACGCCCTTATAAAGAATGTTTCGTTCTCCTCTTCAACCAATATGGAATCTTATACTAAAACACAAGTGAAGCAGATGAACATGTAATCAAATTTTGCCCTAAGCCCCTATTTTCCATAGCTCTTGATCTTCCTTTCCCCATTAAGACTAACCACACTCGTAGCAAAAGTTATTCGTATCCACATTTCTCGGTCTTTCTTTATGTTGAGGGAAGTTTTCGTTAGAGGTTAGAGGCTTGGGGGACTGAGAAGCCGATTCATGGTCGTTACTACTGTATGGAATGGAGGGAGAAAAAGAGAGATTTCTCGTGTATACTTCAATAATGTGAATACTTTAAAATGGGTGAAGTTAAATTTTATTAGGAGAGAGACATTTTAACCTACTCCACCTCAATCCAAGTTGGTGGACCAAACACCCCAAATGGAATGTTTGGTTTGGGTATTTTGAGGTTCCAAATGGGTTTAGAATACTAAACCCATGTTTGTTTTGAGTTTTAAAAATAAAATCTTCCAAAAAAAAAAAAAAAAAAACATTTATTGGGCATGATTGAGAGGTACATTTGTTTTGGGTTTTGAATTTTGTATTGATGTGGGTATTGAAATTTGTAATGCCGTGGATGTCGGATCCGTTCTAAAAAAGAAAGGGAATTCCCGATCTAGACAAGTAACGAGGGAGTGAGGAACATTTTTTTTCAAGGACTGGCGACAAAGACCCACCCAATTCATTGAAAGACTCGAGTACGGTCCGTGCGCTGTTTTCGTACTTTGGTTATCTTACATGGAGTTGAATTAGGTTTTTCAGTATTCTCATTGAAAAACGTGAGCGTACTCCTTGCTTCTAGGGATATTGATCCTAAGCTCGAGTACGGTCCATGCGTCATTTTCGTACTTTGGCTATCTTACGTGGAGCTAAATTAGGTTTTTTTCGGTGTTCTCGTTGAAAGACGCGAGCGTACTCCTTGCTTCTAGGGGTATTGATCCGAAGCTCGAGTACGGTCCATGCGTCATTTTCGTACTTTGGCTATCTTACGTGGAGCTAAATTAGGTTTTTTTCGGTGTTCTCGTTGAAAGACGCGAGCGTACTCCTTGCTTCTAGGGGTATTGATCCGAAGCTCGAGTACGGTCCATGCATCATTTTCGTACTTTGGCTATCTTACGTGGAGCTAAATTAGGTTTTTTTCGGTGTTCTCGTTGAAAGACGTGAGCGTACTCCTTGCTTCTAGGGGTATTGATCCGAAGCTCGAGTACGGTCCATGCATTGTATTTCTTCTCTACCATGACGAATCAATTGACTTAATATAGGCATCGCTCTTTACTTTTTACTTATTACCATGTTTTTTTTTTTTTTTGTTTTTTTACTTTCATAAAATTACCTTATAATAAAATAAGTTATTTTAGTTAGGAACGGTAGGTTCGAATCTTGTTTATTTCATTTATAATATATAATGTTGCGTTTTAAAAAAACAAACAAATAATAATAATAATTATAATGGTTGGAGCTTGTCACGTCACTTTCCACGATGTAGCGCGAAGGCGTTTTTGACTGCGTTTGGTCAGCTTGGTCAGCATCGTCCGGGCAGCTCTCTACCCTCACAAACAAAATACGTCTCTCTCTCTTCTTTCAAGTTTCAATCTCTTTCTCTCTCTTTCTGCATCCATTCCTCAAAAGTAGAGAGCAAAAAAAAAGACACTTTCAGAGAGAGAGAATCCAAAAGCGAACTATCTTCGATGAACAAAGCTATGCCCGTGAAAGGGGAAAACAAATAATGTCTGAAATTTTCTGATTTTTTTCCTCTCTTCTGTGTTCATCTCTCCCCAGATCGGCTTTGCGTGCTGCTTGTTCTTCACGATTCTGTGTTCGAGCTTAAATGTT